>NC_073303.1:193289149-193589149 GCF_027595985.1 Sorex araneus
TTTCTTTCTTTCTTTCTTTCTTTCTTTCTTTCTTTCTTTCTTTCTTTCTTTCTTTCTTTCTTTCTTTCTTTCTTTCTTTCTTTCTTTCTTTCTTTCTTTCTTTCTTTCTTTCTTTCTTTCTTTCTTTCTTTCTCTCTCTTTCTTTCTTTGTTTCTTTTCTTTCTTTCTTCCTTTCTTTCTCTCTCTCTCTTTCTTTCTTTGTTTCTTTTCTTTCTTTCTTTCTTTCTTTCTTTCTTTCTTTCTTTCTTTCTTTCTTCTTTTTGGTCTTTCTCTCTCTTTCTCCTCCTCTTCCTCCTTTTTTTAAATTTTTTTTTTATTTTGGATCACACCTTCTGGTGCTCAAAGGTTGCTCCTGGCCATGCACTCAGGAATGACTCATGGGGGTGCTCAGGGAACCATTTGAGACACTGGAGATAGAGCCCAGGTGGTTTCATACAAGGCAGATGCCCTACCTGCTTTACTATCACTCTAGCCCCCTCTCCTTGTCCTTCTTATACTCTTCCTTCTGACCAGTTCTATTAATCCTGGCTGAAAGAAGCCACCAGCATCAGCAGCAATTTGCTGTCTTTAATCTATATATTAAAATATATTCTATGAATTTGTATATTATAATACAAGTATGTGTATATTAACAAGGATCCTTGGGTCCAAGGGGCAAAGACTGGTATGTTGGGGACCCTGCAGTACTGAGGAATCTGTACAAAGCATGCACTCTGCCACTTGAACTTTATATCCAGATCTAAAGATAGATTTAAAAAAATTATTTTTGATCACAGTGGGCAGTGCTCAGGCCTTACTTCTGGTTCTGTGCTCAAGGATCACTCCTTTTGGTGCTCACAGAGCCATATATGGTGTTGGAGATTGAACTAAGGTCGATTGCATACAAGTCACCTGTTGTACCCATTGTACTTTTTTCCCCCAGACCAATAGTTTTCTTTTAATGTATCTTTCACTCTGTTTTTGTATTTGGCTGCATCTTTGTCTCTACAAACAGTTAATTTGTTGTCTCATTTTGGGGCTTGTTATTTAACTTCCCCTTGTTAAAACCAGGTTGATAATAAAATACAATTGCACGTTCTATTATGTTCTGAGGATTAATTGTTAAGAACTTGTAAGGTGCATGATAAGCACAATACATGTTAAGAGGAACAATAAATGTTAGTGGCTATCTGGGATAGGGAAGAATAATAAACGGGCAGACCCAGATGTATAACTCAAGATAAAGCAATAGAGGGTTTCCCACTGGAAGATGGCAAGAGCTAGTGGTGCCCAGAGTTTAGGATGCAGTTTGTAACACATAAAGGAAGTTTGGGAGCTTTCTACAATGAAAGGATATGGGTGACTTTAGAGTGAGGTGAAGAAGAGACTTGTATTTGCACCTGCTTAAGCTGTTCAAAGGCCTCTCTCGCTGACCTGTAGGAGAACATTATTACTACTTCTTAATAACAGTACTGAGAACTCATGCTGACTCCTGTGATGATTATCTTCTGTAGGAACTAGACATTTGCTGGGCCTTTGTTCTCCTCATTTCACTGGTTTCTGGGGGAACCCCTTCAAGTCAAGACCCCTTCATCTAACCAAGGGAAAAATGGCCTTACTTAACTTGCTCATTAAATAACAAAGCTGGTATTTGAATCTAGTCATTTTGGCCTAAAAGCCCCAACTTCTCTGACCAATCTTTATTTTCTCTGCTGCTCCACTCTTAAATATTTACCAAATAACTACATTTATAATTTATATTTTTTCAGAAGAAATAAATTGCATTGAAGTCTTATCATTATTTTCAGAGTTTATTCCAAGAATTAAATATTGGTTGAAACAGTTATGACAAAAATACTTAATCCTGAGTTGCCATCATTCAGTGCATGTAGAAATGGATGAATTAAAGAGAAACCATTGATTTGAAGGAACTCATAAATAGTTATGCAACAAACAATTATGTTATGGGGCCAGGACACTTACCTTGCATAAGATGACCTGAGTTTGATCCCCGACATCCCATATTGTCCCCTGCATCCCCAGGAGTTATCTCTAAGTACAGAGCCTGGAGTAAGCCCTGAGCACTGCTGGGTGTGGCTCGGAAACAAAACAAAACTATTCTGTGATGGTGGGATATGAAGAATAGGAAAGATATATAAAGGAAGAAAAAGCAACCTGATTATCATCTTCTCTATTCTGAAATTTACATATTCATTCAATGTAAATATCATGTAGGCACCTACCACAATTATAAAATATATTATCATATTAGATTTTTGTCTTCAAGACTCTTGGAGGAGGGAGGCAAGAAAAAGGCATCAATAGTCATCAGAAAACATGCCTCAAGATTTGTAAATATAATGTGCAAGCAGAAAGAGTTCATACCTACAGAGGTCTCTTTAGCACGAAATGTGAATCAATGGGGGTACAGAATTTGAGAATGTATTGGTGGATTTGAGGGATAAATAAACAGGGGTCAGATTGATAGAACAGTGGGTAGGGGTTCTTTCCTTACAAGTGACTGATGTGGGTTCAATTCTGGGCACCCCATATGGTCCCCTGAGTCCGCCAGGAGTGATCTCTGATCACAGAGTCAGGAATAAGCCCTAAGCACTTCTGGAACTGCCCCCCCCAATTATTATAAACAGTAAATTTATAGGAATCAATCTCAGAGAAAGATCAAGAAAAGGACAACTTTTTTTTTTAAATTTTTATTTATTTTTTTTTTTTTTTTTTATTACTTTATTTTTTTTTTTTTTTTTTTTTTTTTTTTTTTATTGAATCACCATGTGGAGGGTTACATAGTTCTCAGGATTATGTCGGTTATACAATTCTCAAACACCCTTCCCTTCACCAGTGCCCATCTTCCATCACCAACCCCCCCAGTATACCCGCCGCCCCCTCC
The DNA here is from genome assembly GCF_027595985.1 of Sorex araneus. Lineage (NCBI taxonomy): Eukaryota > Metazoa > Chordata > Mammalia > Eulipotyphla > Soricidae > Sorex > Sorex araneus. The sequence goes on from NC_073303.1 coordinate 193,292,034, forward strand.
CACCTCCCCAGTCCCCAACCTTGTAAATGATGCTTCACTTCATTTACGCCTTATCACGATTACATTCCATGTTTCAACACATAACTCACTACCGTTGTTGGGGTTTCCCCCAAAAAAGAAAAGCAGTCCTATTGCCAAGGAGGCATTAGTTCTCCACTGCTAAGAATATAGAGATATTAAGTCCCGCTGTTTGTTACCTAACTTTTCTTTTTCCCCCTTGCCCCGCGCCACCGAGTTCACGCCTGTTTTGTAATCGCCACGCTGCCTGACAAGGGAAAAAAAACCAAAAAGGGTGGTTATTTCCCGTCATCAGCAGGCGTGGGGCTCTGGCTTAGTTGATAGACCAGCAGAGTGTCTGCAGGCAGTTTCTGGGAACAGAGGTCCTGCGCTGGTATCGGCTCCGGCTCGAGATTCCACCAGCGTCCCACTGTTCCATGTACATAATTTCCCCCTTATATCCCATTCCCACGCCACCAGGTCTATTCGCCTAATGGACATCACACTATGTTTGACACCACGCCGCGCTTCTTCCCGAGAAAGAAGGGTATTTCTTCTCAGCCGGCGTGGGGATATAGCTTAGTTCAGTCTAGAGAGATGGCTATCACTTTGATTGCCTTCAATATTTCAGCAACAGACTATTCTTGATAGGATCTCCCACAAAAGTCCGACCTGTTAAAGAGGAACCATTACATATTGCTAATGCTAAGATGACATTAGGTCGCGCGGCCGCGCCAGCGGCCGCGCGGTTTTGGGTTTGTGTATAAAGTCCAGGGAAAGTACAACCAGAAATAACATCACTACAAACTTTTACCCTTATATGGTGCTCATAAGATGGAGAAATCTAGAGAGAGACTCGGAGTTGAGAGAGAGAGGGGTTAGAGGAATTGGGGGATGCCCGGCTCCCACTGTTTCAGCGCCGTGAGGTCTCTGGTCCCGTGCCGGAATTAGTTCAGTGGGCAGTTTAGAGTCCAAGGGCGCTTCCTTGGGCTCTTCCATCGTGCTGGCTCCGCAGCAGGTTCCAAAAGGAGGCACACGTGGGGGAGGTGGGTTTAAGTATCTATCGCGGTGGGCGGGGGTCACTGCCCCCGCCCCCTGGGGCCTCCCGCAGGCGCGCGCATCCTCATTCAGCCCGCTCAGCATTTCCATTTTGCGCTCAGGAAAACCGCGGGTCCTGCGCTCTGTTCAGAAGGAGTTGAGAGAGAGAGAGAGGTTAGAGGAATTGGGGGATGCCCGGCTCCCACTGTTTCAGCGCCGTGAGGTCTCTGGTCCCGTGCCGGAATTAGTTCAGTGGGCAGTTTAGAGTCCAAGGGCGCTTCCTTGGGCTCTTCCATCGTGCTGGCTCCGCAGCAGGTTCCAAAAGGAGGCACACGTGGGGGAGGTGGGTTTAAGTATCTATCGCGGTGGGCGGGGGTCACTGCCCCCGCCCCCTGGGGCCTCCCGCAGGCGCGCGCATCCTCATTCAGCCCGCTCAGCATTTCCATTTTGCGCTCAGGAAAACCGCGGGTCCTGCGCTCTGTTCAGAAGGAGTTGAGAGAGAGAGAGAGGTTAGAGGAATTGGGGGATGCCCGGCTCCCACTGTTTCAGCGCCGTGAGGTCTCTGGTCCCGTGCCGGAATTAGTTCAGTGGGCAGTTTAGAGTCCAAGGGCGCTTCCTTGGGCTCTTCCATCGTGCTGGCTCCGCAGCAGGTTCCAAAAGGAGGCACACGTGGGGGAGGTGGGTTTAAGTATCTATCGCGGTGGGCGGGGGTCACTGCCCCCGCCCCCTGGGGCCTCCCGCAGGCGCGCGCATCCTCATTCAGCCCGCTCAGCATTTCCATTTTGCGCTCAGGAAAACCGCGGGTCCTGCGCTCTGTTCAGAAGGAGTTGAGAGAGAGAGAGAGGTTAGAGGAATTGGGGGATGCCCGGCTCCCACTGTTTCAGCGCCGTGAGGTCTCTGGTCCCGTGCCGGAATTAGTTCAGTGGGCAGTTTAGAGTCCAAGGGCGCTTCCTTGGGCTCTTCCATCGTGCTGGCTCCGCAGCAGGTTCCAAAAGGAGGCACACGTGGGGGAGGTGGGTTTAAGTATCTATCGCGGTGGGCGGGGGTCACTGCCCCCGCCCCCTGGGGCCTCCCGCAGGCGCGCGCATCCTCATTCAGCCCGCTCAGCATTTCCATTTTGCGCTCAGGAAAACCGCGGGTCCTGCGCTCTGTTCAGAAGGAGTTGAGAGAGAGAGAGAGGTTAGAGGAATTGGGGGATGCCCGGCTCCCACTGTTTCAGCGCCGTGAGGTCTCTGGTCCCGTGCCGGAATTAGTTCAGTGGGCAGTTTAGAGTCCAAGGGCGCTTCCTTGGGCTCTTCCATCGTGCTGGCTCCGCAGCAGGTTCCAAAAGGAGGCACACGTGGGGGAGGTGGGTTTAAGTATCTATCGCGGTGGGCGGGGGTCACTGCCCCCGCCCCCTGGGGCCTCCCGCAGGCGCGCGCATCCTCATTCAGCCCGCTCAGCATTTCCATTTTGCGCTCAGGAAAACCGCGGGTCCTGCGCTCTGTTCAGAAGGAGTTGAGAGAGAGAGAGAGGTTAGAGGAATTGGGGGATGCCCGGCTCCCACTGTTTCAGCGCCGTGAGGTCTCTGGTCCCGTGCCGGAATTAGTTCAGTGGGCAGTTTAGAGTCCAAGGGCGCTTCCTTGGGCTCTTCCATCGTGCTGGCTCCGCAGCAGGTTCCAAAAGGAGGCACACGTGGGGGAGGTGGGTTTAAGTATCTATCGCGGTGGGCGGGGGTCACTGCCCCCGCCCCCTGGGGCCTCCCGCAGGCGCGCGCATCCTCATTCAGCCCGCTCAGCATTTCCATTTTGCGCTCAGGAAAACCGCGGGTCCTGCGCTCTGTTCAGAAGGAGTTGAGAGAGAGAGAGAGGTTAGAGGAATTGGGGGATGCCCGGCTCCCACTGTTTCAGCGCCGTGAGGTCTCTGGTCCCGTGCCGGAATTAGTTCAGTGGGCAGTTTAGAGTCCAAGGGCGCTTCCTTGGGCTCTTCCATCGTGCTGGCTCCGCAGCAGGTTCCAAAAGCTTTTTTTTAAATTTTTATAACTATTTTATTTTATTTTATTTATAATTTATTTATTTTTAATTAGAGAATCACCGTGAGGGTACAGTTACAGATTTATACACTTTTGTGCTTATACTTCCCTCATACAAAGTTTGGGAACCCATCCCTTCACCAGTGCCCATTCTCCACCACCCGTAAACCCAGTGTCCCTCCCACCCTCCCCACTCCCATCTCCCCCCCACCCCACCCTGCCACTGTGGCAGGGCATTCCCTTCTGTTCTCTCTCTCTAATTAGCTGTTGTGGTTTGCAATAAAGGTGTTGAGTGGCCGCTGTGCTCAGTCTCTAGCCCTCATTCAGCCCGCAACTCCCTTCCCCCACATGGCCTTCAACTACAATGTAGTTGGTGATCGCTTCTCTGAGTTGCCCTTTCCCCGGAACGTGGGGCCAGCCGCGAAGCCATGGGGTCAACCTCCTGGTACTTATTTCTACGGTTCTTGGGTATTAGTTTCCCACTCTGATATTCTATATACCATAGATGAGTGCAGTCTTTCTATGTCTGTCTCTCTCTTTCTGACTCATTTCACTCAGCATGAAACTTTTCATGCCCATCCACTTAACTACAAAATTCTTGACTTCCTTTTTTCTAACAGCTGCATAGTATTCCATTGTATAGATGTACCAAAGTTTCCTCAACCAGTCATCCGTTTTGGGGCATTCGGGTTTTTTCCAGATTCTGGCTATTGTAAACAGTGCTGCGATGAACATACATGTGCAGATGTTGTTTCGATTGTACTTTTTTGCCTCTCTGGGATATATTCCCAGCAGTGGTATTGCTGGGTCAAATGGGAGCTCAACCTCTAGTTTTCTGAGAATCGTCCATACTGTTTTCCAAAAGGGCTGAACTAGCCGGCATTCCCACCAGCAGTGTAGAAGGGTCCCTTTCTCCCCACATCCTCTCCAACAGCGGTTGCTTTTTTTCTTTTGGATGTGTGCCAGTCTCTGTGGTGTGAGGTGGTATCTCATGGTTGTTTTGATCTGCATCTCTCTGATGATTAGTGATGCAGAGCACTTTTTCATGTGCCTTTTGGCCATTCGTATTTCTTCCTTGGTAAAGTTTCTGTTCATTTCTTCGCCCCATTTTTTGATGGGGTTGGATGTTTTCTTCTTGTAGAGTTCAACCAGTGCTTTATATACCATTGATATCAACCCCTTATCTGATGGGTATTGTGTAAATATCCTTTCCCATTCTGTGGATAGTCTTTGGATTCTGGTCACTGTATCTCTTGCGGTGCAGAAGCTTTTTAGTTTAATGTAGTCCCATTTGTTGATCTCTGTTTTTACTAGATTGCTTAGTTCCGTGTCACCTTTGAAGATACCTTTATCTTCAATATCGTGGAGGGTTTCGCCGACCTTGTCTTCAATGTACCTTATGGTTTGTGGTCTAATGTTGAGGTCTTTAATCCATTTTGATCTGACTTTTGTGCATGGTGTCAGGTCAAGGTCTAAACCCATTTTTTTGCATGTGGTTGTCCAGTTGTGCCAGCACCATTTGTTAAAGAGGCTTTCCTTGCTCCACTTCACATCTCTTGCTCCCTTATCAAAGATTAGATGATCATACATTTGGGGTTGTGTGTAGGGATATTCCACCCTGTTCCATTGGTCTACGGCTCTGCCTTTGTTCCAGTACCATGCTGTTTTAATTGTTACTGCTTTGTAGTAAAGATTGAGGTTGGGGAGGGTGATGCCTCCCATCATCTTTTTCCCAAGAATTGTTTTAGCTATCCTTGGACGTTTGTTATTCCATATGAATTTTAGGATTGCTTGATCCATTTCTTTGAAGAATGTCATGGGTATACTTATAGGGATCGCATTGAATCTGTATAATGCTTTAGGGAGTATTGCCATTTTGACAACATTGATTCTCCCTATCCACGAGCAGGGTATATGTTTCCATTTCCTCATGTCCTCTTTGATTTCATGGAGTAGCGTTTTGTAGTAAGAAAAGGACAACTTTAAGAAGCGTCTCTGAAGGAAATTCCTTACCACATTGGAACAGAGTTCTGTGTAAGAAAGTTCTCCTTTCTTGGGGTAATTCTTTCCAGTGGTTTTAAAACAGGTGTGGCATCATGGTGAATTCACTGTAACCCAATCTATCAAATATTATTAAGGCAGAATTATAGGCAAGAATAATAACTAGGAGAGGGCTGGGGGCATAGTAAAGCAGGTAGGGGTGCTTACCTTGCATGTGACTGATCTTGGTTCAATCCCTAACACCCAAATGGTTCCCTAAAGATCACCAGGTGTGATTCATGAGCATAGAGCCAGGAGTAAGCCCTGAGCACTGCTGGGTGTGGCCCAAAGTTCCCCACAAAAGAGTCATTAAAAAAAAGAACAATAGGAGAGAGAAAAAGATAGATGGTCAGATATTTCTCACCTCCATAGACAGTGGTCTGGTGACAATCTCTAACTCCATTCTGACTGGACAGGGACAACACCTGCTGCCCCCTTTTAAAGTATGAGGTTCTGTGTGTAAGCATGAGTAGGAGTACTTCAGTGGGCAGTAACAGGGAGAGTAGTTAGGAGTGTAGCTGCCTCAGATCAGTCAATAGCAAGAAGTTCATGTATTTCTGATGCTCACATAGAATAGAAATGCCGTCACATCTTTCATTTTTCTTTTGCGTTGAGCTTTCCTTTATTTACTATTTCCTTTGATTGAATTTGTGCTGAGCTTCCAGTCATAACTCGGGTCTTTATCTTTCATTCATCAGCATTTCTAAACATGGAACATTGGCAAACAAGATCCCGGTTTTTCTGCTCTGCCCTGCCCTACCCCTTCTGAGCCAAATCTTCAGTCAGTCTTTTGGAGTTCCATGAATGACGCTCGGTTGGTGATGGAAGAACCATCTTCATTAACTAAGACTAAAAATGTACGTACCTCAGCCCACAAGGTGTGCCATCTTTGCCCTCAGTTGACGGACTGGGAAAATGATGGGTTTGGGGACGTTTGAGATTGATTTTCTTTGGAGTTTCAGAGAGAAAGTGGATTGGCAGGAAAGGGTTAGCCATTGTCTGTTTATTCCTTCACTTATTCACTATTGTTCTTCACAGGTCATTCAACCAGGTGTCAGCTCAGCTGGGGGAAGTCTTTGTGTCTCAGGGGCTAGGTACATTCTTAGATTACCTGGTTGATAGAAACTCACTTGACCGTTTGCTGCCGCAGATGTTCAGTTCTATCTGGACATATCCCTTTGTCCTCAAAGGAAATGAATGTTTTTCTCAAGTGAATGGCTACTCACTGCCTTCCTTTGTGATCCTGTCTCCTTTCAGGGTCCCTGTCCATTTCCTCCCCTCTCTGTCCACCTTAGATCTCGTCACTGTTGGCTGCCATTGTCTTGTGAGACACAAAAAGATCCTTTGCAGAAAACAAGGCCTGGGCCTGTGGAGGTAATGACATTTCTCTGATTTCATTACCATTTCAACAAAAGTTTAAAGGGGGAGAAAGAGGCAAAGACATCTGCTGACAATTCTTCTAATGAGATCTGATAACTCTTTAATACACCCTTACCTATAAGTATGTAAACAGATAAAATAAGCCAGTCTGCCTTTCAAGCAGGCGTCTGGTAGATTGTAAAATAAACAAAATAAAAGGGCTTTAATAATCTCCTGGAATAAATTGATTTTCTTTCCCTTCGGCAAGTAGCAATGTGTTCCGTGGCCTTCGTATGGAAAAACCACTTGGTGGGTCACTGGCTGTAAGGACCAGCATTATTGTCTCTTAAAACCTTTTTCTCACATTGACATTTAAGAGGGAAATGTAAAAGAAGTTTCAAAGCCAGTATAACGAAGGTGACCTAGTTGGGAGAAGTGTTAAAGTATCTCTAGTGTAAAACCTTTTTAATTCTCACCAACGATAAGATGAATAGTTTGGAGTCCTGAGTACTTCCAATTAGCAAGTGAGAAATCCTGATTAAAAAATCAGGACCACTGCGTGGCAGAGTGTGTTGGGGCTCTTTATTTTGATAAGTGGTTTTAAGTATTTATTATAATAATCCACAGTCTATGGACTAATGGGCTGTAGTGTCTTTTAACTGCAATAAAGTCTTGGGAAAATGAGGCCTCATTCTAAGTGGTTGCAGTTAGAGCTTGGCTGGGAAGGAAAATGAGGTTACTTTTTTTTTTATCACAATGATCATGTTTTCTGATTAATGAAGTGAAAAATAGATCATTTTACTATATAGAAATTACAATATCCCGCACATAACACTATGAACAAAAGGCATTAATTGCTATTAATGGCCTTGATGTCTATCCCGAAGCGTCACATCTAATTGCTTTCTTCAGTTGCTGTATTCAATTTATTTGGATTTCTCTTTCATTATGGAAGAACAAACAGCTCCCCCAAGTTTATGGCTTGGTCTTCTAGCTTCGGAACTAGAATTTGTTTCCATTCCCTCTGTGGCTTCCTCTGTCTTGTATCACAATTTCAGAATCACATTCTCCACTTAGGTTTCTTGGGTTTTTGTCTTCTCAGCTGAAAACTGGTTAACTGCTGGCTGGGGTGTGTGTGGGGGCGGAGGGAATTTCATGGATTTGCATCATTCAGTTTTACCTAAACCTGTTGCCCTGGCATTGACTCAGGAGCACTTGAGGATGAAGATGTCCCTGAGACTGGTATAAAGCAGATAGTGGATAGACGGCGAAATGCTAATAATGGTCTTCATCAGCTGTAGACCTCAGCAGAGCAAAGCTGGGAGCAAATCTTTGGAAATGATGGTGTCATTCAGATGATATAAGAGTGTTTGTAACTCATCTCATCAGTTCCTTGTTCAGAACAATACACAAATTAAAATGTCTTTGCTTCATTTGATAGTGGTTGGCAATAGAACTGAGTGTGGTTGGGGGGTGGTGAAGGGTGAGGAGAGCATCTCTATGTACTGAGGTATGCATCTGGACTGCTACAATTATGGAGTATTACACACAAGTGATTAATAAAATTTTAAAAGCTTTTTACTTTTAAAACTTAAAAAAACTTTTAACTTTTTCTACATCCTAGGAGTGAAACTTCAATAATTTTAGGCTACTCTGGTTGCACCAAGTGTGTTTATTTTTTAAAATAGATTTTTATTAACAACACAGTGATTTACAAAATTGTTCATTATACAGTTGTTTCAAGCATTTAGTGTCCCAACACTACCAGGGTGAATTTCTCTCCCTCAGTATCCCCAGTTTCCCTCCCAATTCCAACCTGTCTTCTTTGACACATAGCATATTGCTTATTGCAACGAAACTTATGCTTATTGCAACTGAACTGGTGAGTAAAATGATCAGAAAACAAATTAGTAGGGCTAATCATATAGTGACTACTATATAATTTTGACCTATGTAAGTAAGAAAATTGAAACCAATACATTATAAAATGCCTATTCTCATTCCCATATATGCATTTTTAACTCTGGAATCTAAAGTATATGACATTGAATTTTATTTTATATTTAAATCGCATTATGGCAATAATAATGTCTCATCTGTCACTAGTAACATTTTTAAAGCAATTCTGCACTAATATATTTTGGAGCCTGTATGGAATAGGTAAGGGCTATGCACCATGATTTTTAATGCCACTCTATTGTTTTTGGCTCTTGCAAGATCTTTACTACAAGGTTTTTAGTTCCGTAAATTAGTGTAGGTTTTACAACTACCTGAGGGCTAGTTCTGTGCATTATATTTGTCAGAGTATTGTGGGAAATAGTGATAACCTCTTTTGCCAAAAGTGAGTCTTTGAACACAGACTTTTTTTTTTTTTGGCATAGGTTCCAATTATCCCACAAGCTCTTCTTTGTTTGTGGGACCAGGTTTCATTAATCCTTCATAGTGGAAAAATCTGTCAAAGGAAGTGAAGTCCCTCTGGTCTCAGAAACTCCCGGAATGAGGTTCATCTCTACTCACATGCTCATGAAGATACTGTTGGTATGACTGTCCCAAACACAGCTGCCTTTCCTTGGCCTTCTCTGGTTCTTATTTATTTATTTATTTATTTATTTATTTATTTATATTATTATTTTTTGGGGGTCACATCCAGCAATGCTCAGGGGTTTCTCCTGGCTCTGCACTCAGGAATTACTTCTGTCAGTGCTCAGGGGACCATATGGGATGCTGGGGATCGAACCCGGGTCGGTCACGTGCAAGGCAGACGCCCTCCCCACTGTGCTATCGCTCTGGCCCAGGCCTTCTCTGTTTCTCTGTTGAAATCTCACTTTTCCCAGTAGAGGTTCTAGGTTCTTGGTCTCTCTGTGAAACCGTCTTTGTTTCTGGTGAAGATATCTCTTCCTACAATGCACTTGATTTTTTTTTAGTTGAAAGAATAATTTTAATGTAATAAGGACATATTATCTTCTTACACAGAACTGTATCTACCGCCAATTTCCAGAGCTCACGTTCTATTGCCCTTGGATCCAGGCTGTTAGGAACCATAAGCTACTCTTATTCAAATAATTTTCTCATTAATTTGATGTTCTTGTTTTATGCAAGAAATCTTTTTTTTTTAAAATTTATTTATTTTTAATTAGAGAATCACCGTGAGGGTACAGTTACAGATTTATACACTTTTGTGCTTATACTTCCCTCATACAAAGTTCGGGAACCCATCCCTTCACCAGTGCCCATTCTCCACCACCCGTAAACCCGGCGTCCCTCCCACCCTCCCCACTCCCATCTCCCCCCCACCCCACCCTGCCACTGTGGCAGGGCATTCCCTTCTGTTCTCTCTCTCTAATTAGCTGTTGTGGTTTGCAATAAAGGTGTTGAGTGGCCACTGTGCTCAGTCTCTAGCCCTCATTCAGCCCGCAACTCCCTTCCCCCACATGGCCTTCAACTACAATGTAGTTGGTGATCGCTTCTCTGAGTTGCCCTTTCCCCGGAACGTGGGGCCAGCCGCGAAGCCATGGGGTCAACCTCCTGGTACTTATTTCTACGGTTCTTGGGTATTAGTTTCCCACTCTGATATTCTATATACCATAGATGAGTGCAGTCTTTCTATGTCTGTCTCTCTCTTTCTGACTCATTTCACTCAGCATGAAACTTTTCATGCCCATCCACTTAACTACAAAATTCTTGACTTCCTTTTTTCTAACAGCTGCATAGTATTCCATTGTATAGATGTACCAAAGTTTCCTCAACCAGTCATCCGTTCTGGGGCATTCGGGTTTTTTCCAGATTCTGGCTATTGTAAACAGTGCTGCGATGAACATACATGTGCAGATGTTGTTTCGATTGTACTTTTTTGCCTCTCTGGGATATATTCCCAGCAGTGGTATTGCTGGGTCAAATGGGAATTCAATATCTAATGCAAGAAATCTTAATCTGTTTACTTAACCTTTCTTTATATCCCCAACCTCAAATTTGACATATCATTCTGTTTCGTTCTTTGTCTACTGACTAGATAGGGTTGTAGACACAAAATTTTTTATACATAACTAAAAAACACATTACTGAGTAAAGAAGACACACTGTGGTATTTGGTATATAGCGTCTGCACCCTTGTTCATAATTTAACTTCTACATCACTAAAATTTGTATCTCTTTATCATATAATTGATATAGGTTAATAGTCACGTATTTACACAATATGGTTCATCTTCCTTAAAAAAATAGCAATAGAGAACACTTTGAATTCTAGAGTCACATTTGACTCTTATCCTTGTGTCCTGCCCAAGCATCAGCCATCTGTCTATGGTCCATTCCTTACAGTTCAGACACAGTCTTACCTGGCTTGTCCTCTTGTCCATGTGGACCTTATTCATGTCCCTGAAGACTTTCTGATCCCCAAATATAACTTATATGCAAGAAATTTTTAAGGGCTTAGACAAGTAAGAGTCTAAGTTACAAGTTTCGTGCAATCCTTGGTATCGAATGGTCCTCTGAGTCCTGGGAGTAACACTCAAGAACACCCGTCCCTAAGCACTGCCAAGGATGGTCCCCTAGTAACTTATGTTATGTTTTAACATAAGTTAAAATAAGAACAACAGTCACTAAAAAACAGAGAGAGAGAGAAACAGAGAGAGAGAAACCACTAAGCACTAATTTGGAATGACATTGAGTACAACTGTGTCATGGGACTAAAGAGATGGAATCTAGAGGGCTTTTGCTAAGTGCAGTAAGGAACTGGAGAACTAGTTATAATTGGATAATTTAACTTGTGTGGAATGTAAATAAATGAAGGGAATGATTAACAAAGACAACAAAACTAACCTGTAGATTTGGTGAAAGATATGGTCATTATCGGAGGAAAATGGGAGCGAACAGATGAAACGGGTAGAAGGTCTTAATTTTTGGTGGTAGATTGGCATGAGAACATTAATGGTGAGCATTATAAGTCATGGACATACAGAGCTCTGAAGCTGACATTTTATGGATAAATCAGTATAAAATAAGAACAGAAAAGAATGCCTCTTATCACTCTTTAAGACCCTTCCCATATTTTATTTCTTTATCTTTTCTTGACCACTTGATATTGAGTGGGGTTCAGGTGCCGAGTATTCTAGCAAATCCAACTGGTCATTTTAAAGCTACCTGCATGGGGCAAACCAGTCAAGCAATGGAAATAAGCAGTGGGCGGGAATAAGGAAGAGATAAAAACTAGTTTCTCCCTAAGTCTTGGCCTCTTTCAGCCCCCAGAAACACATGCAGATGGATGGCAGAAGTGGCAGAAGCTCTTACACTTGCTGATAGCAGAGAAAGACCCAAAGGGACAAATTTCTGTGAGCACCAAAAAGGAGAGACAGCCCACAGGGCATAGCAACTAGGAGGCCTTTGAGCATTCACTGGGCAGCGTGAACTGGAATTTAGGGGATGTGGATAATATGGATGCTGGACACTGAGGCACCAGCCCAGCATGAGGTCTGGACTTTGTATGATGGGCAACATGGGGATAGAGTGGGAACAAACCAGTAGACAGCCTGGCGGTCATGGGACTTGTGTACCAGCACGGACTGGGACTCCAGCAAGTGCAGAAACATCCCTGCTTAGATGCTAAATAAAATCACCCTATTACAAACAACATCCAATAACAACCCAAACTAGCCAGGATTTACTGTGGCAGTTCTTCAGCCATCGGAGAGGCAGATGAGGTAATTAAGGCATATTTTATGCCTGGGATTGCTGAAAATATTGCCTGTCCAAGTGGACCTTTGAACTTACCTTCAGCACCGCTTGTGATAGGATCTTTTATGTTTGTTTGTTTGGTTCTTAAGACATATCGATGGTTTGTACCACTGAACAATTTCTTGCTGCTTTATCCTGTGTCTTAAGGTTTACCTTTAGGATTTGGTTAATTAAAGATGAGGGCGCTATTCCTGGCCATGCAGCTAAGCCAAGATATCCTGACTTGGCCTCATTAGATCATGACTTCAGCTGAGTCTGTTAGCTATCGGACATGTATATACATAAATAGATATTAATAACCTCATGTATATATATATACATATATAATACATATATATGTTTTTACTCTGTGCACATACACTGGAGTTTGCAAAATATTGGAATAGGGAAGCAAATGTATATGATGATTAATGAAGCCAGAATTTTAAATGGTTTCTTATTATGTATTTGCTGATGATATACAATTCTTTTTTTTTTCCCCCTGAGGTAGACAATATAAACCTCTGGAAAGGAAAAGAGTTAAGAATTTTCATTTTCCTTCTAATCTACATACATAAAAGATTTTAAGACTGTGTTTTGATAAGTTTGCCATGCAAATAGTCACCAGAGACAGAACTCTTAAAGATCTCGACTATTTGTTTAATAGCTACTGCTACCAGCCATTTGCATTCTGAGTTCAGTGGACCAGAATCTTCTCACCCTTGCTGTCCTCTTCCCTTCTAATTCACTGCTGAGAATAACCTACCATCCATGCAAAAAGATTTATTTTTAATTATAAGAAATTTCAGATCTCCTGCTTCTTTTAGGCACTCTTTTGAAAGCTTAAAATACACCATCTGGTATAGCACTAATAGGTATAAATGTATGTATTATAATCTAGATGTCCTTTTTTCTTTGAGGATGTTATCTGCAGAGTTTTAAAAATGAAAATTATACCTAGAAATCTCTTGCTTTCTTTTCAGTAGAGTCTGAATGGTGCATGATAAGGACTTTTGGTTTTTGTTTTCATGATAAGCATCACATACAAAGCAAACCTTAGTACATTTTTTGGTTTTAATTTTTTTTAACTCTTTGGGTGGTACCTCTCAGTGTTGGGAGGAGCTGTAGGCTACTCCAGCGATGATACAGAGCCAACCAGGCTGGATGATTCCATGTAGGGTCTGAGGATGCTGTGCTACTTGAGCCCAGTGGGGAGCACTAAGGCCAGCCTGAAGGTATTGGGGGTCACTAAAGTTTCAGGTACTTTTCTTAGCGTTCGAATCAATAACATCTGGCTGGAGCCCAATGTTACTCACTGACATTTACCTTAGTCCTCTGCTATAAGAAAATGTGTATACGAGTTAATAGAACAATTTACTTTTTGTTTACAAAAATAATTTAGTTGCCCAACACAAGACTGTGTTGTAATTGTGGTGATTAGCAGGCAGGATGGATGAAGCTGAGAAGATTATTCAATGCCCAAATGAAGGTCACATTCCCTCTGCTAGTTTGTGTGCTTGCTAATGAGGACAATTGTCTTGCTCTCTTATTCTCACACAAAAATGGCTTTGTTAAGTATGGTAATCAGCCAGTTGGGAAGGTTTCTTGCAAATTGTATTGAAATTTTTAAATAAGTATTGTTATAGGGGGAAAAATTCACCTATTTAGTCAAGTAGTGTTCAACTGGAAACAAAACCAGTATGACAACAAAAGTCAGTGCAAATGAAGATCCAGTTCAAAACCTTGATAATAATAATCTGATGGAATATTAATTGCAGCCTTGATTTGCCCAAAGAACTTACAAGTTCCAACAGCAAACAAAAAGGAGTTTTAAAACATTAGATTCATGGCAATGTATTCAACTGTGTGAAAGAAGCTATTTAGTAGCTGTGTGCCACAAGTTGAGGAAGGAATGGCTGAAATTTTCATAACCAGCATAGCTACTTTATTTAATTACAGTTAGCAATCTCTCCCTTGGTCAACATATGGCTAGTCATTCTCAAGTTATCTTAATGATATCAGGCAAACTGTGCAGTTGTCTTGTATTAAAAAGTAAAAACATTTGAACAATCCACCTGATTTAATCATGAAAGCCACCAGAGAGAGAAAGAAGGCTTTTGTACCACAAATCTGGTGAAGGTCGGTGTGGGGAGTAGAAGAAATGAGCTGTAACATTTCGCAAAAGGTTGACAAAATATTTTATGGTTATATTATCATGTCTATGAGCTACACATAGACTGTTCAATAGACAGCTAACAAGGTCTCTCCCTAGACGATTAAAGTATATGTGATACTCACCAAACAAAAACTTCCAGAAGCAAGCTATTTATACCCTGGCAAAAGCAATTTTTTTAAACCACCCCTCTCACCTTTGCAAACAAATACATTAAACACTTAAAAATCATTACTAATGGTCCCCGAGCTGAAACCAGTTCCAAAAATTAGAGTAGAACTATGTTAGCTGCTACATGGGTCCTTGAGTTTTGTTTGTAGAATGAGTGTACAAACTCCAAACGTTTATGAAGTTTTATGTATTGATTTAACATGCTTTTAAGGGTATTTTTGGATTCCCCCAGTGCTCTGTGCTCAGACTTCATGCTAGTTCCTCAGTGGTTCCTCACGGGCTTCAGTGCACGTCATCCTTGTTCCACTCTGTCTCTCACTGGCTGTGTCTCTCAAAGTCCTCTACTGTCCTTCTGCTGTGTAGTTGATGCCTTGTGGTCTGTCACTGGGGCTCTCCAGCCTCTTTATCAAGGGTCTTTGGTTTTCCTTTGTGCTTAGGCCTCCTGGGTAAGAACTGTTGTTTTCCACCTAGGCTCCAGGACAAAGGTGAGGGCTTAAAAAAAGGAAGCTACTTGATCTTCATTCTCCTTTCAAGTGTTACTCTGTTACCCCTTAATCATTTCCATGGTCTGACTGAAAGTTGAGCCCTCTTGTTGGTGTGACATGAATTGAACAATTGTTCTCACTAAATTACAGGGTGGTCCCCTCCCCTCCCCTTCACCTCTCCCACCACACGAATCTTTCACAGATCACACTGTGCTTTTCATGAATCTGAGTTGCTGAATCAACGCGAAGTCAAAGTGAGTTTTAAATATTCCTTATCAGCCTCACCTCAGATTATTAGCATGTGAATAGAAAACCAAAAAAATGCCTTTTCCCTTTTCTCGTTTTATTTCTAGAATTTAGTATCTTTCTTCTGCCAGACAGGAAAGGCATATATGCATGAATGCCTGAGTGAAGTCATTCGGGGACAAGTCTGGGGCTGGGGATACACCTCAAAGGGAACTTTTTATGTGGGCGCGACATGAATCCAAGGAACATCAAATGATCTCTCTGTGAAGTAAAGCTAATAATAGCATCTTCCACAGAGAATGATGTGAAGTCGGTGGGCTCCCACAGGTGGCTTATGTGAGGCAAAGAGAAGACAGGCGATCACCTTCTCCCGATCCATGTCCACCACCTTAGAACCAGCTGGCAAGGTGAGGACTGATAAAGTCTGCTGATGAACCCCTGTGTGGGACTGGCCAAAGCACTGCCAGCTCCACCAGGGGACACTCAAGCCACACCTGATGTCCGTTTGGTCTTCTTCTTGGCACAGGAGTTGATCCCCATGTCTTAGGATGCTGTGGACTCACGCTGGGATGAGAAAATTCTCTTTCAGGGAAAGGAAAGCCAGTCCTAAGCATTACTGAGGCCTTCCAGGTTTTTATCCTCTCTCACAGAAAAGAATTTTAGGAGGAGATAAGCATTGAAGCTAAAAACCGATTTTATTTGGAAGCTTGAGGAAAGGAAAAGAGAGAGATCAAAAAGAGAGTGAGTAACACGCTCAAGGGAGAATGCAGGCTTCTTCCAAGATGGAGAGAGCCCCAGTAAACATCTCAAGAGGGCAGATGCAAGAGACACATGTACTCGGGTACCACATGTGCTTGGCACATGCAGCACTTGGGCTCGGGCAGCATATGTGCGCCCTTCCTTTGTTTGAGGTGACTTTTAGAGGGTTACTCCAACCTGCCTCCACATGGGGTTTCTAGCTGGGTAGGAGTCTGTTGCTAGGGTGGTTGTCAAGGGGATAACTTTGGGAGTGGTCAATGATCTTTGAAATTACTTTCCTCGGTCTTTGTTCTGCTGAAGCTTCTTTTGGAGGGAAGTCCAGCCTTCTCTGGGTCTCTTGGTGCCGGGTAAAGTCTTATCAGACTCCTAACTCACAAAGTGGGCTCATTGCAGCCTTAGGGTTAATAGTTTTATTATATCCTAGGAACTCCATTGCCATGGGCCCTATCTACCTGCCTCTATCCACTGTATAGAAAGTTGATGGGGTCAAAGAGATAGTACAGTGGATAGAGTGTTTACTTTGCTCATGACTAATCCAGGTTCAATCCTTGGCGACCCTATGATCCCCAAAACCTGCCAGGAATGACTCATGAGCACGGAGTCGAGATTAAGCCCTGGACACTGCTCAGTAGGGCCCCAAACTAGGGGAAAAACAATTGTTAAAACTAGCATGGCATAAGGAAGAAGTTATCTAGTGTCCATTTTTATTTTGAAATATGGATGGGGAAAATAAACCTAAATATAATTTTTTTAACCTAAATATAATTTGTGATATGAAAAGACTTAGGGAAAAATATCACTCTTGATGTCCGGTAAATGATGTTGTTAGGATACGAAGGAAATCATCCTGAACCCCTCTATGTTTTTCTCAAGTAGCCAAACAAATAAGACTAAAAGTAAAACTATATTTGTAACATTCTATACATCCTATGTCCATGGGAGAGACCAAGAATAACAGAGTAAATCACTCATATGATCTTAGATGCTGTTGTAAAATAGCTGAGTCAAAGCAGAGGACATTGCATTGGAAAGGAGAAAGGAAAGGTTATCGTGGGCACAGACCCCAGGTCCTTGTCCTCAATTAGTCAAGATAGAAATAAAGTGCCTAGAAGTAAATGCCCAAGTTCAGAGAAGATTACCTAGGGAAAAGAAAAGGCAGGGGAGGAAAGACAGGGATGCTCTAGATTATGGAAGGGCTTTCCTAGAGAGGGTTCTGGAGAAAGGATCAAGCCCTTCTCATTTTATAACCTTTAAAAAAGGTGGGTGGTTTGAGCACTTCTTTATCATGTCCCCATCATGTCTCCTAGCTGTTAAACCAGGAGAGAACATGCTGAGATGATCTTCTTCTGGTGTTGACCCAGCAGTGCCAAGGTCATCAGGCACCACCAATGTCACCCTTGTGACATTTCATAATGGTAATTCTCTTGCTTATGGCCATATTCCTAATCTTACCCTTTCTACTCCCCTTTTGTCCCTATGGATGTTTAGTTATAGAGGTTACTAGGGAAGAAACAAGCGAAAGCATGCAGATTTAAGTTCTGCCTTCTCCAGTGAAAAGATGAGGAGATTAGGTTTTCCATGTAGATGCTCTTAAAGGAGCAGTGTAGTGATAAATCTATTTTATTTAAAAAGCGACTTTTATCCATCCAGGCTTCAGAGCCCCTACCAGAAAATTAGCTTTTCTTCAAAACATATATTTTTAATGGTAGTTTTGCTCCCCTATGGAGCATTCAGCTCTGTTGGACTTCTTGGGTTTGGCATTTTTTTGCCTTGGAAGGTCTGTTCTTCAAAAGTACCCTATTGCTCATTTGTGGAATATAAAGTAATATAAATGGGAGACTAACACCCAAAGATAGGAGAGATAAGGAACAGGAGGATCACTCCACAGCCTGGAAACTGGCCTCACATGCAGGGGGAAAGGGCAGTTCAGATAGAGAAGGAACCACCAAGTAAAGGATGCTTGGAAGACCCACTAGGGATGGGAGATATGTACTGAGAGTAGACTATAGATCAAACAGGATGACCACTTAATACCTGCATTGCAGACCACAACACCCTAAAGGATAGAGAGAGTAAACAGGGAATCCGCCTGCCACACAGGTGGAGGGGGGGATGGAGGATGGGGAAGGGATACTGGAAACATTGGTGGTGGAGGAACGGGCACTGGTGGAGGGATGGGTACTCGATTATTATATGACTGAAACATAAACATGAAAGTTTGTAAGTTTGTAACTGCATCTCATGGTGACTCATTAAAATCACTGTCACTGTCACTGTCATCCCATTGCTCATCGATTTGCTTGAGCGGGCACCAGTAACAACTCCATTGTGAGATTTGTTGTTACTGTTTTTGGCACATCGAATACGTCACAGGTAGCTTGCCAGGCTCTGCCATGCAGGCAAGATACTCTCGGTAGCTTGCTGGGCTCTCTGAGAGGGGCAGAGGAATCGAACCCAGGTTGGCCTCATGCAAGGCGAACACCCTACCGCTATGCTATCGATCTCCATTAAATAAAATTTAAAAATACTGTATTGCTGGTATAAAGGGGGAAGACAGTGAAGTTGGTGCTAGAGAGATAATGCAGTTGGTAAGGCACTTGTCTTGCACATATGTGAAATGGAATCAGTCCCTGGCACCACATATGGTCCCCTGAGCACTGCTAGGAGTGAACCCTGAACATAGACCAGAAGTAAAAGCTGAGAAAAACTAGAAGTGGACCAAAAGCCAAAACCAAACAAAACTCCCCCTCCCCAAAAAAAACCCAAGTTGGATTCATGACTTCATATTTATTATTGTTTTATAACCCCATTTTTCTTCTGAAATTAAAGAAGCTTTGTAGGTCCCTAAAATTTCATAAACAGTAGGCACTGTGTGTACTGTACCTAATAGTCAGATGGGTTTTGAGAACTGGAGTGGGGTTGGGATATACGTAGTGGCTCAGAGCCTGGTATCTTGGTTCAATTCCAGCCTCCGGAATAGTTGCCCATTTATCACTTTCGTGGCTTTGTGTAGTTTATTTAATCTCTTAAAACCATAATTTCCCATTCATATAATGTGGTAAAACTAGTAAGACATACTCTGAGATTCGTTTGTAAGGCATAAAATTAGATACTTCTTATTAAACAGCTAGCAATGTTTCTGGCATATAACAAACATTCAATAAGCATGAGTTATTTTAAAACTTAGCTTGGGTTTGAATTTGCATATAGTAAGCATCAGTGTCTTTGATCCACTCTATTCCTTTTTTTTTTTTTTTGCGGGGGCGGGGGTCACTTATATTCTTCAGTGCATTTGGTTTCTCCATAACTGGGATTCTCCATAGCTCAAGTTCCCCACACTATATGGTTATTCAGACTCTAGCAATGGTTCTTGTAATTATTCTCAAATTTTTGGAAATTCAAACATGTTGGTGGTTTGGTTGAAGAGATAAGAGTAATTATATTTGTTTGCGAGACTCATCCTGTTCTTGAAAGTCTCTCTATCTTTATATCATCCTGGGTACTCTCTCCTGGAGGTACCATGGACAAATACGTGCCAAGGGGATACTCAATGAATGTTTGTTAAGCTGAAGTGAATTAGAATGACAGAGGTTTCAAAACAAGAGACCAAGATTAGTGTTTCCTCGGAACTTTTCTTGGAAAGTTTTCTGCCTGTTGGAGTAGAGCATTCACAAGTCCACCGAGGAAACATCATGTATTAGTGTGAGTTTCAAAAGAAAAATGCATGGGGGGGCACATGGGACTCGAGCGTTCAGCGGCTGAGAACTGTTCTCCTGGATAGCCTACAGCAATGATGGATGTACAAAGGACTGGGGGAACGGAGAAACAGGGCCTGTGACTCAGGTTGGTCAGTAGAGAGTTTATTTCTCTCTCCTCTTGGCTTAGTCCAGTCTCTTCCCTTATGGTGCAGTCGTAGTTGTAGTTCTGGTCATACATCCAGTCATCATAGTTCCACCATCTTAGTCTCCTGGAGTGAAAGCACAGGCGGTAGGGCATTTGCCTTGCATGCGGCCAACCCAGGTTCGATTCCTCCGTCTGTCTGGGAGAGCCCGGCAAGCTACCAAGAGTATCCCGCCTGCACGGCAGAGCCTGGCAAGCTCCCGTGACATACTCAATATGCCAAAAACAGTCACAACAAATCTCACAATGGATCTGTTACTGGTGCCTGCTTGAGCAAATTGATGAGCAACAGGATGACAGTGCTACAGTGCTACAGTCTCCTCGTAGACCTCAAAGTCTTCTGCCTCGTTACATTTTCTTCCTCGTCTCATCGTCATCTCATAGACCTCTACTTCCAGTCATCATCTTCATCTAGTCCTTATTCTAGAAGGACTTCTGGAATTTCAAAATCCCAAAGTCTCCAAAGTCTCAGTTCTCATCCTCCCACCTTTCTCCTTACAGAATATTTACATAGGAATGATGAAGGGTGGGGGTACACATGGGTGAGGTTGAACAACAAACAGAGGTGAAGCCACTCCTTCAGGAGATTAACTCAAGGACAAAGTCTTACCTGAGGGTTCAGCACACTCCAGATTACTATGAGATCCACCCAAGGGCAGGATTCCATCCAGGGCATATTCTTTATCCTTTCCTCAGCTAGTAATCCATTTAAACTTTATCACTGTATCACTGTCATCCTGTTCATCATTGATTTGCTCAAACAGAAACCAGTAAAGTCTCTATTTGTCCTGGTCCTGAGATTTTAGAAGTCTCTCTTAACTCATTCTTCTCAGCAGTGCCGCATTGGAGGCTCTTTTAGGGTCAGGGGAATGAGACCCATCATTGTTACTGCATCTGGCATATCGAATACGCCACAGAGAGCTTGTCAGGCTCTACCGTGCAGGCAGGATACTCTTGGTACCTTGCTAGGTTCTCCGAGAGGGAGATCTAGGCTATAAGATTTGTGACCATGTGCTTCCCCCCTGAGCTTTGTTAATAGTCTCTGGATCTTGGCCAATAATGGGATTACACAGAGGGGTCAGGGGAGGGCAGTTTGTGGGTGTGGCTGCCAAGCTACTGGAAAATGGGGGATGTGGATGGAAGAGGCCCAGTCCCGATCCGAGCAACCTTGGGGATCCTGGCCCCAGGTCCCACATACTTGGGTTCCTCTGCCGGTGTTCTTTCATGCGTGAGGCTCATCCAAGTGTGTGTTGAGCAGGCTCTGGTTGGGTTCCGGAGGTCTTTGGCTGCCAGGGCTCTGCTCAGGGCAGGGAGGGAAACTCAACCCATCCCCCTTTGAGGAGTCCTGATGAAGGCAGCCAGTACTAATTTATTTGCTAGCTACTTTCCTCTTCTTTCCATTTCGAAAGTGCTCTTTTTCTAGTTAATGTTTCTCAGAGGATGACAGTCATCACCCTATCCCTTGCAAGATAATCAGTTATCACCACTGGGGTTCCTTCTCATTCCTCACACCTCTAAACCATCTAAACACCTCTAAACCCTGCCTTCTGGTCATCTCTGCCATATAACTGTCTTTCTCCTCACTCAACATTCCTGGTTTGTGCCACCACTGGAGTGGCCCTGGATTATTGTAAAGACCTCATAATTGCACCCATCATAAATTTTTATCCCTAACCCCCCTCCCCTTTTTTGGTAAAAGAGACCATTCTGAAATATAGTGGATTTTATTTCAAAACTTAGTTTTCTGATCACATAATTTCCCAGCTGAAGACTTTCTAAGATTCTTACCACCGTTTTAAAAAACACATTATTTTACTAAAGCACTGTGATTTACAAAGTTACTCAGAGTTGGGTTTTAGACATACAGTGCTCCATCAACTGATCCCTCCACCAGTATCACCTTATCTCCATCATGCTCCCAACTTCCCTTGCCTACCCCCCAACTCCCATTCAGGCCCCAGCCTGCCATCTTGACCTTATTAAGCTTGGTCGTTTAAGTTTGGATCTCATGATTTCAGTGTTGCTGATTCTGTGGTTTGGGTATTTAGGGCTATCATTCCTTAATTCCTTGACTCCACCAATGGACCCGAATCCCCTTGCTTCTTGCATCCTGTTGCTTCTCATTGTCTTTACTCCCCCTCCCCCTCCGTAGTTTCCATCACTTGATTTCTTTTCATCTTCTCTCTATGCTCTGGGATGAAGGGTGATATGGACATCCCTGTTTGAAGAACTACTAATCTGGAAAAAAAATCTGAAAATAGTTGGAGCTGGAGCAAAAAGTACAGTAAGCAAGGTGCTTACCTTGCATGAGACTGACCTGGATTAGCTCCCTGGAATTCTATGAAGTTCCCCAAGCCATCCAAGAGTTATCCTTGAACACAGAGCCAGAGTAAGTCCTGAGAAGTGCTGAGTGTGCCCTCCCCCTCAGCACCAAAAAAGAGAAGAAAACATAATCTTGACATAAAGATAATGTGACCCTTCTACTCACAAGATCCACTGCCAAGGGAGTCTGGGATAGCTGCCATTTATGGTTTGGGATGAACAGTGAGCCAGCCTTGGCTAGTCTGTCCACCCTCATCAAATTCTTTCTTGTGCTTTGTTTACAGGTACTATGAAGTGAGCAGTTCACAGTTGCAGTTTCTTGAGCATGTCATGTTGTTTTTCTTGGATGTAGACATTCCAGTTTTAACTGCTAGATACCTTGCATTCTTTAACTTAAAGGCCAGATGCATGGTATGACTTTCCTGAACTCTTCCTCCTTACCCCCCTTATTTTTTCATTTTGGGGGCACACATGGAAATGTTCATGGCTTATTCCTAGCTCTGTGCTCAGGGTTCACTCCTGGTGGGGCATGGGGAGCCATGTGTGGTGCTGAGAAACACTGGATGGCCATCGCCTTACCCTTGTAATATTTTTCCAGCTACTGAACGTCTGTGTTTATGTACTATGATACCCATTATTTCCTCCTTGGTAGAACTGTAACAAGAATGGTAGTCATTGGTTAGATGTATTCTCCTTTGACCATATTTATTCTCAGAACTTAAAATCAGGACAGGCGTGCAGAAGTAGCTTAGTAACTTAGTGAAATGAAGGAATACATAGATATGTAACAGAAAGGAGAAACGTAGGATGATTTTGGGGAAAGACAGTTTTCCACATTTAAACATAAGATTGTCTATATATTTGTTTAGTTTAATGAATGCCAAAATTACAACTTCCCATTTAGGTTAAGGAAATTACTGCAAATCAGTGGTATTTAGTAGAATGAGTATTTGTCTAGCTATCATAAATCTAGGGTTGTATTGTTGCTAATTAGTTCTAATCTTGGTAAGTGAACAAGTATTTTTTGGTGTGTGTCTTGATACTTTTAATTTGATTACAAAGAAAATAATGGTCACCTTGATGGCTGACAAAAATTATTGGTATGACATTATCTTGAAGACGTCAATATCATCTTAACAAAATTTTCTTAAGACAATCCTATCTTAGCTTAAAATTCCACTTTGCACTCCATTATAAAGGAAAATGGGAGTCTTCAGTATTATTCTCAAGACCAGTGGTTTTTTTTTCATTAACTTTTTAAAATTTTATTGAATCACCGTGAGATAGTTACAAGTTTTCATGTTTGGGTTACAATCTCACAATGATCAAATACCCATCGCTCCACCAGTGCACATTCCCCACCACCAATATCCCCAGTATACCCTCCATTTCCACCCTCCCCCTGCCTCTATGGCAGACAATATTCCCCATGCTCTCTTTCTACTTTTGGGCATTATAGCTTGCAACACAGACACTGAGAGGTCATCATGTTTGGTCCATCTCCTTTCGGCATGCGTCTCCAATCCCAACTGGTTCCTCCAGCCATGATTTTCTTAGTGATCCCTTCTCAATTCCATCTGTCTTCTCCCCTCTGCTCATGAAGCAGTCTTCCAGCTATGGGGCAATCCCCCTGGCCCTTGTATCTACTGTCCTTGGGTGTCAGCCTCATGTGATGCTCCCCTACAATCCACAAATGAGTGCAGTCCCTCTATGTCTGTCCCTCTCTTTCTGACCCATTTCACTTAGCATGATACTCTCCATGTTTATCCATTTATAAGCAAATTTCATGACTTCATCTCTCCTAACAGCTGAATAGTATTCCATTGTGTAGATGTACCAAAGTTTCTTTAACCAGTCATCTGTTTTAGGGCACTTGGGTTGTTTCCAGATTTTGGCTATTGTGAACAGTGCTGCAATGAATATATAGGTACAGATGTCATTTCTGACCAGTGTTTTTCAAAACTTGACTGTGGACCACTTCTTCACTTGGGTACTTTGGAGATGATTTGTTAAAAACTCAGGTTTCTGGAACATTTCTGAAGATTTTTTTCTGAATTAGAATCTCTTGGAGTAGATTCTATGGAAATCTACCTCTATATATCTAGATAGTAGTGAATATATGTATGTAGTCCTTTCCTTTCTCAGTCTTCTCTATTCTATTTCCCTCTCATTTAATTATCTATATCACAATAAAAGCTTCCAAAGTAGTACTTACATGTAGTACAAGAGAACCAGCGTTTGTTTCTTTCATGTTGCTCCCTTTAGTTGGGGATTCCTGTGTCTTATAAGTACCTACAGGCTTTATGTCTTTCAAGACTCATTTGAATTCACTCATTTCATCTTGAAGCATTTCCAGATTTCTCTAGGAGCTCTCATTGAGCTTCCTTTGGATGATATTTCAAGGTACTTAAAATTCACCAAATTTAACATTTAACTATACACCCCGGTATGTTATGTGAACTAATTGTTCCTGTGCTAGTCTTACCCCTTGAAATAGATTTTAAGTTCCTTGAAGTGCAAAAATATGGCTTATTCCATTTCCATATGCCTGCTGGTATCTGGCGAATGCTGAACTCAGAGTAGATGCACAAAAATTGGAAGAAACTATTGGAAGTGATACCTCCTTCAGAGGACAGAGAATTTGAAAAAAAAAAATTCTTGTTCATTTTAATCTCAGCTTTTTTTTTCCAACGGACACTTTCTTAGACGTTGTCATTATATTTGAAACTTCCTACCTAGTTCTTTATAACTCAGACAAAATGCTCAACAGAATTCACAGATAATTCCTGGTGGAGGATCTACATGTGCAGATTTATAGCATATAGGATGATTTCCCAAGGTTTAGCAGAAGGTACGGCATGTTGGGCATGAGTTTTAGAGACTGATGATCAAAGTCATTTTCTGGTTGTGATTTTATAATCTTACTTTCAGGAGAACCCTGGCCTTCTCTGGAGGCCAGGCAGCATGTGCCTCAGCCACATCTTGGTGTCTCTCTTTATCCAACATGATTTATTTTCCTTTTCTTTGATGTTTTTAAAAAGCAGAT
The DNA here is from genome assembly GCF_027595985.1 of Sorex araneus. Lineage (NCBI taxonomy): Eukaryota > Metazoa > Chordata > Mammalia > Eulipotyphla > Soricidae > Sorex > Sorex araneus. Next base: position 193,317,290 of record NC_073303.1, read on the forward strand.
AGAAAAAGTAGAACATAATTTGTACAGACTTTAGAAACAGATAAAAGAGTACTTGCAAAAAAAAAATCTATTGAAAAGGGATTATATGAAGAGAACAAAGTCTTTATTTTCTGATTTTAAAGCAACTACAATGTACCAAGTTGCTGTATTAAGAAAAACAAGGGAGACCCAGGGATTGCTGTGGAGTGTATGTGTGTGTGTGTTTGTGTCTGTGTGTGCGCGTGCATGTGTGTGTGCACACGCACGCACATGTGTGCATGCATGTATGTGAACATGCATGCGTGTGCGTGTGTGCATGTGTGTGCATGCATGTGTGTGAGTATACATGTGTGTGTGCATATGTGTGTATGTATGTGTTTTAGCATTTTGAAAAATCCAGTATGGAAACAGGGAAGGCATTGAATCAACCAACTCTAGCTGCTACTTGTGAGTTTATGGTTGATGCGATTGAGAGGCTCTTGCAAGTAATAAACTGTAAAAAACTAAAGAACGCCGAGGGGGCGCGTGCACTCGCGGGCTCTCCGGGTGGCTCTGTCTCACCACCCGTGTTCGGTGCTCTGGAACCGCAGTGTGTGGACTGGATCGGGACGGCCGGTGGTCAAGGACAGGCGAAGGAAGAACGAGGACCAAGCTGGTTGCTGATTAGTTACCGTTTATTCAATCTTCAATCTTTCTCATCTCCCGCACTCCCAGCTCCGGCCTCTCTCTGGATCTACTGCTCAACTGCTCCTCTCTCTGGCTTCTCTCTCTCCTCCCCCTTGTCTCTCCCACCTTGCCCTCTAGGCTACAACCAGCCAGGTAGCCAAATCAACATAAGAAAGCCCTTCCTGAGGGCAGGGCACTCCAAAGCCCTTCCTTCCTCACTCACTCTTAAGGTTTTTTTCTTTTCCTTAGTCCAGGACTTATTAACATCTTAATACTAGTTATTTTTGTATGGACATAGCAAGGGATACATTGAGGCTTGCAAGGCAGCTCTCCTGGCAACATCTTGCCACAGACTCAGACCACAGCACTCAGGCCAGATTAATCATTCCTCACCCTAGCAGGGTCCAAATCTAGTATCACTGTTTGGATCATGACAACATTTGTCCATGATCAAGCTCTTAACTTATAGTTAAGCATTAGGCACTTTGGCCAGGCCCATCTCGATGCCAGGGTAGCACACAACTCACCGCTTGCCCTGGGTCCTTCTTGTCCCACGTCGGGACCGTGCTTTGGGGGTGCTAGGAAGTAAGGGCAGCTGAGGCTTAGGTCAAGAGAACAGATGCCCTGGAGGAAAATATCATGTAGAGTCAAATGACTCCCAGGTTACAAAAGCATAACATTTGTTAAGTCTTCCTGTGTCCATACAAAAAGGACTTGCTATTAATAAACTATGCAAAGGACTCAAGGAGAAGAGAAAAACATTATTTACAAGTCAACAGAACACTAAGAAAGAAGCTACAAATAAACAAAGAGGAATAGGAGCACTGTAACGGGAGTAACCCAATAAACCTAAACTACTGAGGCTATGTTATCCTACAATAAACTAGTTATTAAAATTTCCATCGGAACATTCTGTGTACTCGAGGCCAGGTCACACATTCTGCAGCAAAGGATGTGGCTCCCATCTAAATTACTTTGAATTAAAAATCATGGTAACCTATCTTTCAATTGGTGAGATCTGCACCACATTTTCCTTTTATTTATTCTCTTTTCTTGGTCAAGTTTTGATTTTTAGGTTTTTCTTAACCTTCCCCTGAAGCAAATAAGCCAGAATTACTCTCTTTGAGTAGAACCAGAAGCCACGCTATCATTTTAACATTTCTCCCAGGTGATTTCTTTTATAATATATAGCCAGGGCAGTAAACCAGACTCCAGGGACCTGCTATGTCTTTGATGCTGTCCCCCAGGGTTTGAGGGTGCTTGTGCTGTGATCAGGACAGCCCCAGGAGCTACATGTCGTGCCAGCAGCAGTGAGTAAGAAGTCAGTCTCTGACAACCTCAGGTGCTCAGGCAGCAACCTCTGGCCACCCCATCAGATCGTCAAGAGGCCCCTGGGTGTCTCTCTCTTGGACTCAAAATCTTTCTTTCCTTCTCTCCTCCCTGAGAGTTCTTGATTCTCATCTGCTTCCCTTGGATCCCCTGGCAGGGCTGTCTGCCCATTGGTGCCCGTCCCCTGCCTCGGTTCATTGCATGAGCATGTGTGGGAAAGTCAGACTCATCCTTCAGTTGAAGATGGAAGAGATCTAGCTGGAGCAGCACATTAAATTATGGAGCTTGGGTCTGTGTGAAGCCAACATTTATGTGTAGCCACAACCCTGAAAAAGTTTTTTTCTTTTTTGAGAAGATTGTTAAGGATGTGTAGTGATGGTGGTGGTGGTGATGTGTGTGTGTGTGTGTGTGTGTGTGTGTGTGTGTGTGTGTAGGGTAGGGCATGTTTGTGGGGGGGTGTCAGATAACTTGGGGGTAGGAAACAGGGTGGTAGAAGAAGCTTGTCTTACTTGTTTTTTTGTTCTTGTGTTTTGGGCCATACCAGGCAGTGCTCAGGACTTACACCAGGCTCTGTGCTTGGTGTGGCCTTGTTCCTGGCAGATACCGAGGACCCACTCACCTTTCCTAAGCAGAATGGAACTTGGGGGGGGGCAGGTGAGCAGCGAGGCCCCCAAGATACTTCCTCTGCTGCCGGGAGTGCTTGACTGTTGGTGGTCCATGAACAGATTTGTCCCTCGTGGTGCATCGAAGAGGTTTTGCGAGCTTCCCTTTGGCTTCTTCATTAAGCAGGTGGGGACTGAGCTTTGTGATGTAGGCAGGAATTTTCAAGAAGCTGCTTCTGTGCCTTGCTTGGGGAGGCTGGGAGGGTCAGCTTCGAAAGGTCCAAGAAAGATTCAAAGCACCGCTGCACCACTTGTCGGACAGCGTGCACGTGACGACGGCTGGCTCTCGGCTGGTCTCAGGCAGAAAAATCAGGAATCAACAGCCCCTCAGAAGCTGGTGATGAGCGTCAGTCCAAGCTGCGCCATCAGGAGCCCGCTCTCTCCCACGCCGTCTCCTGCCCACTGCCCCTTATCCAAAGATCCTAGTGAATTGCCTATTTCTTGTGCCTTTAAACTGGATAGACAGGACAGCATGGTTTGGTTTGATTCAGTAGGAAGGAATCGGAATTACCACAAAGCAGTCTTTTTTGTTAAAAAAAAAATATTTTCTGTATTTTATTTATTTATTTATTTATTTATTTATTTATTTATTTATTTTACAGACAGTCTTTTCTTTTCCAAGGTTGAATCCCTGTGGTTGCTTTACCGAAGAGATGAACAGATCGGTAAGCCCTCAAGCACTGCTGCACTAGTGGGATTTGGAAAACCTTCCCCTGCGGGAGAAGGTGATGGGAAATATTGGCTTGGTGCTTTGTCAGCAATTCCTTCACCACACTCCAGTCCTGTGGGTTCAGTGAGCCAAAACGGGAGTCCCTGCAGATTCTGAGAAGGGGTCAGGGTCTCTGCTTTCCTGGCGGCACACACGTGGTATTCAAGAGAAAGGGCCTGGGGGATCATAGCCCTTTGCACATGCACCCTGCAGGGAGGGGGGGTAGTAGAAATCAGGGGGAGCAGGCAGGCTGCCAGTGGCCGTCTCTGCTCCAGATTGGAGGAGCTGGGGGACGCAGAATAGAGCACGCAGAATAGAGAGGCAGATTCCTTTGCCTTTGCCGCTGCTTCTTGTGCGGACTCAGAGACATTCTTTCCTCCCTATGCATCGGATCAGAATAATTGATATGCAGAGTGTCTTCTCCCCTGGCCTCGAGCTATTCGAGGGCACAGTATCCTTTCTCCTCTTTGTGTGTCCAGACCCACACGCAATCCCAGACACCTAAGAAATATTTGATCTGCGTTCGTGGAATGAAAATCAGGATGGACGAATTGGCAATCCATTTTTAGTTCCATAGCAATTCTCTCATTGTAGGATTAAAAATATGGCCTGAGCAGCACCTCAATCTGCCTTTCTGGTTGACCAAGAATTGTAAGCACCCCCGTCCCGTCTCCAGAACACCACCTGAAAATCCCGCTCCTCTCCCCCCACATGCAAAAATTCTTTCAGAGATTTTGGCCCATCATGGTTAACTTGTGGCACTGTAGCACTGTTGTCCCGTTGTTCATCGATTTGCTCGAGTGAGCATCAGTAACGTCTCCATTATGAGACTTGTTGTTACTGTTTTTGGCATATCAAATACGCCACGGGTAGCTTGCCAGGCTCTGCTGTGCGGGCGAGATACTCTCAGTAGCTTGTCCCTCTCCGAGAGGGACAGTGGAATCGAACCCAGGGCCAGCCGCATGCAAGACAAATGCCCTACCAACTGTTCCATCGCTCCAGTCCATGGTTAACTTATGCAAAAGGAATTCAAATGGACCAGCCAGGGGTCGGAGAGGTAGTTCAGTGGGTGAGGCTCTTGCCTTGTACACAGCTGACCAGGGTTCCAGCCCAGGCACCAGGAATGATCGAAGCCCAGAGCCAGGAGTAAACCCTGAGCACTTCTGGGTGTGGCTTCCACCAAAACAAAATGATCAACTATAGATATGCAAGGAAAGGTGAATTAGCTTTGACTGTTTCAGTGTCTTCTTGTATCTGGGAGAAGGCAACTGGCAACAGAGTTATACTCCCATAAGCTGTTTTGGTAAATGGGGAGAAGATATAGCAATAATAACGCAACATTGCTAGTCTGTGATCCTAGTGTCACTATCATCCCGTTGCTCATCGATTTGTTCGAGTGGGCACCAGTAACATCTCTCATTGAGAGACTTATTGTTACTGTTTTTGGCATATCCAATACGCACGAGTAGCTTGCCAGGCTCTGCCCTGTGGGCTCAATACTCTCGGTAGCTTGCCAGGCTCTCCAAGAGGGGCGGAGGAATCGAACACAGGTCAGCCGTGTGGAAGACGAATGCCCAACCGCTGTGCTATCGCTCCAGTCCTAGTGTATCAACAATAATTCAATGGGTCATATTTTATTCTGCAAAAAACACTTACCTTACAGTCCTGAGTCAAGGGGGTTTAATCCTTAGGGCTGCCCCACTTGTTCTGAGTGTGGCCTTGGCAGCTCCACTCTTTGGGAACCCCAGTGTTACAACAGAACATGCTGCCTGCAGTGTGTGAGCACAGCTAAAGTGTGCAACCCTTGGTGAGAACAATGGGGTGAATGCGTGAGCAGGACAGCTAGATGTCACTACCACAACCAACTGCGCGCAAGCGTGTGCATGTGTGTGTGTGTGTGTGTGTGTGTGTGTGTGTGAATGTGCGTGGGTGCGCTTGTATGAACATCAACCATCACAACAGCAAAGAAAAGGAAAAAAGTAAATCAAGTTTTGTCCATTTAATGTGAGAAGCCTCTTTTATCTGCATGTCATGAACAATTATATGCAAAGCTCCAGTCCTGCGTGGATAATACTGATTGACCGGCTGTAGTTTCACAGACGAGGTGGTGAAGGGTTCCTTTGCAAAGCTTTAGAATGGACACAATAAAGATTGTTTGGAAGACCCATAAGAAGGACCCCATTTTTTTTTTTTTTACTTTTTGGTCACACCCAGTGATGCACACGGGTTACTCTTGGCTCTGCATTCAGGAATTACTCCTGGCGGTGCTCAGGGGACCATAGGGGATGCTGGGAATTGAACCTGGGTAGGCCTCGTGCAAGGCAAACGCCCTACCCGCTGTGCTATTGCTGCAGCCCCAGAAGGACCCCATTGGACTTCAGCATGAACTTTCTATTACTCCAGCCTCTATGAAGTTCAGCTTTGTGCTTCTCTCTGTGTGTATTGGGAAGAAAGTGGAAATTGGTTCCTTGAAATCTTCCATTTACCCAGGATAACACCGACATCGTTGCTTGTATTTTCCATACTGCCCATTTACACTTTTTATTTCACCATCAATATTTATCTTAGGAAAATATGTTCTTTGGCTCTTCATTTCACATGAAAGGATGTGACTCTTTGCTTTAAACTTATTTTTCTTTCGCTTTCTTTCCCCGAGAAAAATCTGTTGGTCTGGAAATATTTTCTGTCACACTTGTCATTTGCAATCATCCTCCTTCACATATCTGCCTCATTACCTTTATATTTCTTCTCAGAACTCTGCTTGAGATGATCTTTTCCTTTCTTGCTGAACACTAGTTCCTCTGATCACTATTATTATTTATGTAACCTGGAGTCATATTTTTAGATGCATTCTGTAGGAAAAACTATGAGATAAGAAGATACGCTCCCATATTAGAAAAAGCACAGACAAATAATTCTACCAGTGATGGGTAAAACTGGCAATAATTTAATGTATTCACTGTAAAAGTAATGGATGTATTCTATAATATTACAATTTTTATTAAGCAAATGTGAAAGATTAATGTTCCCAACAGACTTTCAGCAATGCTGAAAAGGAAGGCTTCTGTTTTTCTTAAGCTGTTGACATTTCTAATCTTTAGACTTTCTTCAGTAATCATTTATAATACTTTTTTTGGATCTCTTATTATTAATTCCTTTTTTGCTTTGTATCTTAATAACTGAAATCACCCAAAGACTCTGCTCTTCTGAACACCAGCTGCATTTCTAGTATAAATGGGTATAGAGTTTTGCAAGATAAGGTATCTAGCCTGGAAACGTGCCCTCTTTTTTATTTTGGTGGAAATTATGTAAATTAAAAACAACTTTTTCCAAATAGTAATTTGTCATGGTAAGGGCAAAAGATCACACCCAAGTGTTGATGATCACAGGGAGAGAAAAGTGTCAGATGTAACTTTATTAGAGCAATGGGAGATGGTAAACCTTCCTGAAGATTTGCAATGCTCTTTCTCTTTCTCATTTTCAAAGGAAGTAATCAATTTTGCTTAGAGGATAAAGGATTAGAACGGTCTTGCTCTCAAGCCCTGAATATCAGCTGTATGAGACTTTTCAGCAGTTTCTTCTGATTTCTGTTTCTTAATGAGAGAACTGAGGAGCGTGGAGACTGAGCATTGCTTTTCTCTTTAATTGGTAGGGTTGTAGTACTTGTCATGTTCCATGGGAAATCCATGAGGGCCATATTTTTGTGCTGTATTCTCTTAGAACAGAGAATAATGTAATTAATCCACACCTCAAAGGCAGAATAGCTTTTTAACCATTCCAGGAAGAAACAACTAGATCTTATATCTAAAGATGAAGAAGGGAATGCCATTGCGTACTCAGGAAAAAGGTGATTTGGGGCTGGAGTGAGAGTACGGTGGGTAGAGCGTTTGTCATGCATGCAGCAGACCCAGGTTTGATCCCCGGCATCCCATGTGGTCCCCTGGGTACCTCCAGGAGTAATTCTTGAGTGCACAGCCATGAGTAACCCCTGAGCATAGCCAAAAAAAAAGAGAGAGGGGGGGGTGATTTTTAAAAAGTTTTAGGTGGAAAATTGCCATTGTTGGGATAGAGTTTGCTAGTGATTTCAGTTTCTGGAGGCAAAAACCTGTTCAATTCACTGAAGTTGAATGCTTTTAAGAGAGGACCACCCAAAGACAGCTCACTTGATTCTGCCAATGGAAGATGAAGCTCCATCTCTGATTCTTGGGAAAAACTTTGAAATTTCTGCTTGTCTCCAACCAGAGTTTGCTGTCTGAGAATTTTGTCTTGCTTTTATCGTAAAGGAGACACGTTTTCTCCAGGTTAAAATTAACTTACTTATTTCTGCCCACATGAAAATACCAATGCTTCAACAAGCCACATTTTTCTGAGGAGCTCAAAAGTTAAGTTGAACTATAGAAAGTAAGCACATTTCATGAGGAATTGAATAGAGCAGCTGAGATTGAGTCAAGAGCACAGTTGGGGATTCCTAAACTTGCCTCTCTGAGCTTTTTCCTCTTCTTTTGGACAATTAAGAAAGAACTCTGGGGGCAGGAGCAGTAGAACAGAGGGTAGGGCACTTGCCTTGCATGCAGTCGACCTGATTCCTGAATGCAGAGCCAGAGTAACCCCTGAACAGCCTGGTGTGCCCCCCTCCCAAAGGGATATTTTTCCACAAAAATTTTTGATATAAATTGCATTGCTAAAACCTGACTATTCTCAGGGCTGGAGCATAAAGCCAACCTTATTTTTTACTAATTAAAAAAAATTATAAAGTAGTTCTACACTATAGCACGGCGGGTAGGGTGTTTGCCTTGCACACAGCCGACCTGGGTTTCATCCCTCCATCCCTCTTGGAGAGCCTGGCAAGCTACTGAGAGTATCTTGCCCATGCAGCAGAGCCTGGCAAGCTACCCGTGGCATATTCGATACACCAAAAACAGTAACAAGTCTTACAATGGAGACGTTACTGGTGCCTACTCAAGCAAATTGATGAGCAACAGGATGACAGTGATACAGTGATAATGTGGTTCACAATATTTCATTACATTTAATATTCAGACACCAATCCTCCCACCATGACACCTTCCCATCACCATATTTCGGGTGTTTCCATCTGAAACCCCAATCCCTGCCCCAGAGCAGAACCGAAATAATATATTTTGCATTGTTTGTTATGAAAACCTGCTGAAAGTGCTACAAAGAAAGTGTTCTTAGAGGAAAGAACGTGAGGATTGTTGTATTCCACCCAGGGGCCATTAAGCCCTTCTATAAGAGATCACTAACATGTTGTTAGAAGTTGAGCCTTGTGTGCTTTTATATATACATATATATCTGTAAAAAAATAATTCCCTCTAAGATTGGTTGCCTCCTACTTTGAACCCCATGAAATGTGGTTCGGTAGTCTTGGAGTATGGGCACGGTGTGTGGTATGAAGTGTCACATGGTCCGGAATAGGTTGACTTGTGGGTGAGGCTCAGGGCGAAGTTGTGTAGAGCCACCGTGAGCATGATGGTTGATTGAGTTGTGGAGGTTTTTGGCTGCTGGGGCTGGGTCCCTTGGGGTGAGAAGGGCTCTCACCTGCCCCCTCTGATGTACCCCAAGACAACCTGGTTTTAATCCCTGGCATCACGTATGGTGCTCTGACCCCCACCAGAAGCAATCCCTCAGACCTTGGAGTAAGCCCTGAGCACCCCCAGTGTGGCAATAAATAAATAAATAAGTACATAAATAAATAATAGAGACCACTCAAGTTTTGTCTTGGTTGCTGAGTTTCAGACAATCCATTTGGTCTAAACCATAGGCTGGTGCCATTCCTTCCTACCTGCCTCCCTTAGTCCTGCTGAGTATTTAATCTTATTACTTATTTAATCCCTCAAACTCACCAGGGAAGATCCTGTTAGTAACAACAGCTTAGCATATGAAAAACTAAAGCATGGCTACTGTAAGAAAGAATAATTTAAAGCCACCTGGTGAGCAACCCACTTATTCTTGTACTTCTGAAGGTCAGAAGCTGAATTTCAGTTATCACTGGCTGAGGTCAGGGCACCTGAAGGGTTTTTGTGGAAGTAACCCTTTCTTTACTTGTCTAGTTACTAGAACTGTATTTCTCGTATGGCTTGACTCAGAGCCTCTTTTAGCTTTTTATTATGAGATAAAGCATCTTACCTCAGTGGTTCCATGAAGCCAAAGATCTCTCTGCTATGAACATTTTTGATTGCATTTAGAATATAACCATCAGATCAGCCAGGATCTCTGTCTCAATCCCTTTGGCAATTTAATGTGAGAAGCAAAGGGCCCAATGACTAGGATGTAGACCTCTTTATCAACCTTCCATCAGTTGGATGATAAGTGACCATACTTACATCAGACTGAGGCCAATCTGTGCCCGTTAGCTGGAGGCTGATTATGTGTCCTTATGCTCAAGGCCTAAGAGAGTAAAGAATTCACAAAGAAGCTTCAATATCTGTAAGGAACTTGTCCTGTACTGCCGCTAGGTAGCCACAGGGAGAATAAGGTGGCAAGTTATATTCACTTTTTGTCCTATCCAGACCCCTACTTGGAAGACAGAGACAAAAGAAAGATGCACACAGTATTAGGAGCCATGTTTCTTTGATGTTCATGTTCGTAGACCTTCTTTTTTTGTCTTTGACGTATAAAATAGAGTTTGGGTAACTCAATAGAAATAATGGCCAGTTTCTTTCCGCTCCTTGTCTGTCTCTCTGTTGGGAAATTCTTTTTCCAACCTGTCCTGAATCTTTGCTAACACAGTCGTATTATCTTTGGTTCTTTGGCTGGGAAGATGGAAAATAATCACCTTCTACATGACGCATGCAGGTAGATAGGGAAGCCCCCCCTCCCCAACAATGGAATACCTGGGAATTAGTGACTCACTAGCCCTAAAGCTATCAGGAACCACCTTGTGGACACAAGGAACTAAGGCCTGGCTGGACCCTGTTCCAAGAGAAGCTGCAGCAAGAAAGAAATTTCAAAGAAGACCATCTACTACTCCCAACTCTACCCCCTTGGCAATCACCCTAGCAATGGACTCTTACCTAGGTAGAAAGCCCCATGTGGGGCAGCTTGGGAAAAACCCTATAAAAGCCAACTCAACAAAGTAAGCATGCACATCTGCTGCCCAAGCCCATGCGCTGCTTCTGCCCATGTGTCCTGGCCAAGCTAATTTGGCCTAAGAGAGTAAAGAATTCACAAAGAAGCTTCTGAGCTTCTTTTGGTCTCTGAGCACATGTGTTGCCTGCACCTCCCCTCTTGAGATGTGTACTTTCATGCTTTCATATCTAAAGCTGGGATGTATGCAGGGCTCTCTCTGCTGTTGGAGAAGCCCGCATTCTCTCTTGAGTGCATTTCTCTCTCTCTCTCTCTCTCTCTCTCTCTCTCTCTCTCTCTCTCTCTCTCTCTCTCCATCTTTCCCCTTTCTCAAACCTCCAAATAAAATCTGCTTTGATTTCACAACTTGTCTCCTCCTGAAATTCTTTTCTGTGAGAAAGGCAAGGACCCAACAGGCCTGGGTAAGGCCTAGGACTGACTTTCATTTCCTACAAAGATCAATTCCTCACTCGAGCCTGAGTCCATGACTCCCCGAGAAATCAGGTGGTGGGGATTAATTGCCGTGCGAAGCAGAACAAGTGGATGTTTCAGGTGTGGCAAGATAATTCACCCCATAATTCACATAATTCACCCCAGCAGTTCACCAGTATCACACAATATGAATGACAGCATTTAGATTTGATGGTGGCTAGCAAAATTTTAATCAATTTTGTTTTATTGTATACCAAATCAGGAATAGTGGCTATATAAGAAACTATGATTTATTTGCTGCAAAATCTGCACACATATAGTGAAAATTATTCCTTACTTTTCTGTCAACAATCTGTTGTAAACCATGTATGGACAGTAACAGAATCTACAATTTATGGACACAGTGGAGCCAACATTGAGCAAGTTCCTTTTGTAAAAATCAAGGTAGTAGGACATTTTAGGCACTGCAAGCCATATAGTCTATTACAACTCCTAAGTTCTACTCCATATAAGAAGCTATAAACAACATATAAGTAATATTTACACTATAATATAAACAATATAGAAATTTGTGCTGATGTGTTCCAATAAAAAAATTTGTATGGGTTCAACTTTGAATTTCATAGATAGTCGTGTTTTCCACCACTTACACTACATTCTTACTGCATGAATAACACAAAATTAGGGTGTGGACTGTACTAGGTTGATTTTACAGTCCTCAAATTTTCCAGATGATAAATTGAAGATGAGTAGGGTAGGTCAATGTAACACCATCATACATGGAGGACAAGGTACCTATGCTATCTCATCCTCAGTTGTGTCTCATCTTCCTTCCAAAAATACATCAGTGACGCCAAATTAAATTGCTGAGATGAGATTTTAAAATAGTTCTTCTTCCATCTCATTTATCCTTCTGCCTCTAGATCTTGGTTCAACTTTGACATTTAGCCTCCCCCAGGTTCCTTTATTTTTAGGAGTCGTTATTATTTTTCTGCGTTTCTGCCCATCCATCTTTCTCACCAGAATTTAAGTTTCTTAAAGAGTGAGAGCAAGAACATCTTAACCTTTGCCTTTCAAGTGTACTTATCACAGTGATGGCTGGAGCACTGTAAATGATTATTACATAGAAATTCTTCAGGATAACATGCAGAAGGTGTTGGGAACAAATGGAGATCAGAGGTTCTTTGTGGTATTTTTGTTACACACTTGACCCAATTAATGATTAAAAAAAAAGCAACAGTGGGAATGTTTACATTTGAAGTCAATGCTTTTGGAAAATGAGTCTTTTTTCTCTCAGCACCGAACAATCCATCATTCTGATTCCACACTCTGCTAATCTGAAAAGAAAAGAAATCAAAACAAAACAAAAATGCTCATTCTCGAGACAAACCATAGTGTGAAAAACACACAATTCATTGGTAAAAGAATGAATGCACCCTGGCAGATTCATACATTGGTGCCTCTGCATTCAGATAGAAATAATGTACTTCCGAAGAAACTACCCCGATGATAGAATTTCCCTTTTTCACAGAGAAGGAAAAGAATCTCAGAATCCTTAAAAATGACTTCTCTAGTATTTGGAGAACACTTTCTTTGGACTATGGGTTGTAGAATCAGGAAGGAAAATTAATGTATTCAGTGTTGTGTAAAAGCATTTAGAATTTATATTCCTTTCTGTTGAAGCTGTGGGCTGTGTCTTTGAAGAAATGTAGCTAGAGGTCGTCATGGGGTGGTTAACAAGATGTAAGAAAGGTTGCTACAGATTTGAGGGATCCAGATGTCACCAAATCTTGGTTTGAGTGGGTTTAACAATGAGACATGTATACAAATACTCTGTTGATGTTAGGCCAAAGATACCAAGAAACAATTTAAAAATTCAGCTGCTATGCTAAGGGCAGTCACCCTGCTGCGTGAGCAGCAGTGCATGAGGGCCAGGAAATTAAAAGTCTTAGCCACATGCTCCAAAACGTCCATGTTCTTTTATTGTTCAAGTGAAGTAAAAATACAAAGAGCCAGGAGGGTGAGATTTAAATTAAACTTCAAAATCGTTTTATGTTTTAACCATTCACAATGCTTTCAGCACTACAAATAGGTTCTTTTTCTTTGGAAGCCTAAAAAAAATAATTCAATACAAAAATATTTAAAAAAAACAACCCCAAATCCTGGTTCTAACATCTTCCTTTACATGCTCTGACATGTTCTCTTTGAGACAAGAGTTTAACCTGACAATACAAAGGAAGGGAAACTACCTAGAAGTTTCTGGTGGCCTTTTCCCAAATGTCTAGTTTGCAGTAGCAGGATTTCCTGTTGGGATTTCTCTGCCTTTCCTTATTAGTTGAGTGGACTGAAAATTACTTTGCAGAACAGATATCTGCAAGAGACTCCTTAGGAATTCTCTCTACTGCTGTTTGGCTTTGTGTGTTGGGCAAATGCTTCTGTAGAGCTCTCTTCTCTGGAATAATTGTCCTGTGGGTTTCCACTTCGAATAGGAATGTCAGTGGACAGAGTGTTTCTCTCACTAGTTATGTTTTGTTCATGAACTCAGATCACCTGCAGAAATTCCTCTCTCCGGAGTGATGGGGACCATATCAGAGCAAAAAAGAAGATGACTAAATTGGCAAATCCATGCTTTCTGGTAATACCAAGAATCCTGGCCTTCTGAAAAGTTTGAGGGGGCTGCTTATTCTCAAAAGAAAATTTGCATTTCTAGGAGTGTGGAATTCAGTAACATGAAGATATAAGATGTGAAAGGGAGTGAGTTAAAATGTTTCTGGGGGGCAATAATCAGGTTATAAATATCGTGGACTATGAAATATGAGCTTCAAGACTCTTGCTCTTTCATTTATGTGAAAACAAGTAACTTCTTGCAAAGACATTTATCATGTTATAGGTATTGCTTCTTTAGCAGGATGGAGCATATTTAAGAAAGAGAAAATTATAGAGTTTCAAGTAGGACAAAAAGCAGGCAAATGGAACAATAGAAGTCCAGTTGGAAGGTATTATGAACAGATAGAGTTGATGAAGGGAAATTGGTGAAAGGGTCAGGGTGGCCATAGCAACTTTGGAGGGTGTGAGCTGCTTCTTCCATGCCAGCCAGCAATGCTAAGTCACTGGAATTAAGCTTCTTCTCAGGTGAGGAGATTTTCTGTGTTTGAGCCTAGCCTTCGCATTTTATTTTTGTTGTGAGAGAATAATCCTCTGTTGATCATTATTATGATTTACATGAAAGTGTTTTCTCCTTTGCCTGAGGCAAGAAGAAAGAAAATCTTCAAGTTATGAGAGATGAGCATTCCCAGTCACTTCTCGACTGAGTGGTTTCAAGGTGACACCTGCAAATACTTCGCTATTGCTCCCATCCTGAGGTGGAGTCTTTACCAAGCCCTTGAGCGTGATGGACTTTGTGACTGACTTGGTGAATAGAACAGCAAGTGGGACTTTCAAGCCTAGACTTTCAAGTCAGACACTGCTATATGATTTCTGCTCTCGGGGGACAGTTGCCCTGAAATTTTAATCAGCCATATTTGAAGTCTGGGTACTGTGAGACAATGTGGAGTGACATGGTATTATAAAGGATTTACTTAGCAAATCTAAGTCGCCCGAATTGGGAGGTAACCTCTGAGTCCTTGGAACATCCTTCCAGCTAAAGAATTTATTTATCTTTTTGGCAGCAGATTGATAGTTACTACAGTGTAGGAGGTTAATTAAGTCTACATTAGTTGGAGTTTGAACCATAGTAGAGAGCATGAATACAGTTTGTGTGTGTGTGTGTGTGTGTATGTGTGTGTGTGTGTGTGTGTGTGTGTGTGTGTGTGTGTGTGTGTGTGTGCAGGGGTGGAAGGGACTTGTGCTACCTCATCAATTTGAACTCTGAAGGACTAAAGTCAGCCATACGGACAGTCAACCACACCTATATTACTGACACTACTTAGCTAAAATTCAAGGAAATTTTCATATTTGGAAATATTTTGTGCATATAGTCAAATTGATCTGCCCGGACTTGAGTTTTGTCTACATGACTCCACTGGGAGACAGGGCCTAGAAATTTGTAGTCAGTGCCTCTTGAATTTTTTTCTCAGTATGCCTTTTTTCACGGTTGATTTTAATCTATTTCCTTCCCTGTAATATATCATAATTGTTGGCATATCAAAGTTCTCAGAGTCCTTCTGGTATGTCATTGAATCTTAACAGGAGTGAAGGTTGACCATGACTTCTGAAATTATTTGATCCAAACCTCACCTGGGGAACTGATTAAATGTAAAAGATAAATTTTGCAAGGAAGAAATTGAGACTTCAAGAAATTAGGTGACACTTGAAAACTTACTATTCGCTGTGTCTCCATAGGACTTTATTTGAACTGCTCTAGAAAGGTTCAAATAATCCTATGTCAGTGGAGCATTCCATAGTTTGTTATTTCATTTGACATTGTTTTCAAATTATTTGGCTAGTAATGAAGCTAAATTGATCCACAGAACTGTAGAGCTGACAGTTGTTCTTGTTTTGTGACCTGAGCAAGAACAGTGATGTACTTTAGCCTTTTGTACTATTCTGATTACTAGGTGATTAATCATTCACACATCTATTCATTTACTTGAGTTATAACCAAGTTCACTGTAAAATATTTTTTTCTTAAATACGAAGATTGTGTGTTCCATTCTGGAAACTGGAAACTGTAGCTACCTTCTTCTATTATTGTCTTTATGTTGATGACCCATCAAACTATCTGTCTCACACATGTAAAACTATGCTATTTATTGCACACCTTGAAAACACTTATAGCTCCATAGGCAATACTTCATATTTTATTTAACAAGTTTAGAATTATTTTGGCTAGTAGGCACCTTCATAGCTTTCAGAGGATGGGGGTAGTTTGTTATTGGAGGGATAGGTGTACAGGGAGAAATTTCAGAGATTGGAAATTACTCTCAGTTCCTCTTTTCCTTTCCTATATAGTATGGAGTCTCCCATATAAATTAGGAATCTAATCAGAATGGTACGCTCCACTCAACTGGGACAGGTTTAATTGGGAAATCTGCCTAATCAGGACATCTCCCAGGGAACTGATTTAAAACTGGTGATACATAATGGCTATGATTGCAGCTTAAAGGGGGGTGGTAATTCTCCTTAATTGAGGCACTTTTAGGTAATTTAGTGTTACTTTACACTAGGTGTGTGACAATGTGCATGTGCTATGGTCTCTCTGATTTGGTCTGGTTTGTCTTGTAATATCTACAGGATTGATTTAGACAACAACCTACAACAGTTCAGGAATGACCTTATACTCATTCTTATTCACACAGCAAAGGAGGTTAGATTCCTTGGTAAACAACAGTCATGCAATTTGAAGCTGGTGCTGCAGCCACTCTAAGGGTGCCACTGTAGTTTAGCATAGTACTGGGGAACTGATTTCAAGGGAGTTTACTCTAATAGCACAAGAGATTTTCCTTCAACACTACATGTCTTAATCCTCCTTGGTTCCTGAATGACCTTCTGCAACGATCTTTTAGTTGGCCTCTCTTGTATGGGACTAAACAGAATTTGAAAATAATTAATGCTAGACGTGTCTGGACTGAACTGTCTCTCCCAAATTAATATGGTGAAACCCTAATTGGGAATGTGATAGCATTTTGAGTTGATCAGGTTTTAGACCTAGAGAATGCCATAAAGATAGGGTCTACATGAAGGAGATAATGTTCTTTATAAGAGTTAGGGTTGGAAGATGCGAATTGAAAGTAGACTATAGATCGAACATGAAGGCCACTCAATATCTCTATTGCAAACTACAACACCCAAAAGGAGAGAGAACAAAAGGGAATGCCCTGCTGCAGAGGCAGGGTGGGGTGGTAGAGGATGGAGTGGGGGTGATGGAGGGATAATGGGATTGTTGGTGAAGGAGAATGGGTACTGGTGGAAGGATGGGTAAACGATCACTGTATGAGTGAAATGCAAACACAAAAGTTCATAAGTTTGTAACTGTACCTCACAGTGATTCTCTAATAAATTTTTTTGAATTAAATAATTTTACTGGAGAAGGAATAAAAAGGGGAGGGGAAAAAAAACACTTTCAGCACCAAAGCAAAATCCCCTCCTTTGGGTCAGGTGAGCATGTTGTGTCCCGAGAACAACCGAGGTGGTCAGGGCGGGCGTGGCAGACCACCCCTGGCCTGCGGCCTGCGTGGGGGCTTCAGGCGGAATGGACCGGGGTCCCACAGTGCTTGTGCCACAGGTCGATGGCCTTGCTCACGATGGCATCCGAGCTGTCCTGGGGAATATTCTCCAGGAACCTTTTTATCTTCTCTGCATTGTTCAGTGCCATCACTTTTATTTTAAAGGTTAATAAAATGTCCACAGCTACAAAAACTGGGATCTTACAGGATCCGCTCACGACTTTATCCCAAACCCTCTGTAAACTGGAGTCAGGTAAGCACCCAATGAAGCACCTCTTGAGCCAGAGATCGTAGGGAAGCCTGGACACGGCGGAACACGTCTTCAGGTGACTCAGCAGCCGGCTCTCTTCCAGATTCCAGTATTGTTCAAACGCCTTTGGCAGCTGGGGTCAAGCCTCCCGGAACTTGTTGTTTAACTGGTTCACAAAGCATCGGGTGACCCAGTAGCAGTCCACGCCGTCCTCGATCACCTCTTCCATGGCTCTCGCAATGGCAAGAGATACTTCATCTTCCAACTCCAGTGGATAAGAAGGACTTCGAGGCAACTTCCCCAACTCCAGCTGACACATGCGGAGGAAGACTTCGACCTGAGGCGTGGCATCACTGACAAAGCGGATCACTCTGGGGGCGTGAAGGACATCCGCGTACTGGTCCTTGCGATACAGCATCACCTGGGCATGGGACTCGTGGTGCGGAGGGAGGATCCCTAGAGGCACCTTCCATACCAAGGCACGGTACATGGACGGGAGAGGGAATCTCTGACTAAACGTGCAGAGCTTCTCAATATCCACACGGTCATCTTTGAGGAGAATTTCTAATGATTTCTTTTCTTCCACTCCACGAAATCCCACTTTCTCATAATACACTGAGCGAAAGCTTCTCTGAGAGTCCTCAGTCATGTTTCATCCTCCAGCAGGCGGGCAGCGCCCGGGGGTAGCGCCGAAGCAGCGCCCGGCCGGGAAGACGCGGCCCCTAAAATTTTTTTTTTTAAAAGTAAGAAAAAAGAGTCAGTGATGCTGTAATATAGCTCTAAATATCTTAGGCCTAACATTAGTTTGTCATTTCACCCTTGCCACAAGGAGCTTAGGTTTATTGGGTCACACCCATCACAGTCCTCCTGAGTCACTTCTTTTCCTTTGTTTATCTATAACCACTTCTCTATGCTTTCTTCCCCATCCAGTTAATCAGCTTTTTCCCCTAATCAGACTCTGTTAACTTGTAAGGTCAGATTCCTCAGAAATCTATGATTTTATATGTCTGAGTGAAAATTGTCTTTCTCCTCTTTATGCCTTTTGAATAGTTTAGTTAAAAGCAATGTCCTTTTTGTATGGACAAAGGAAGACAGTTAAATTATGCTTTTGTAACTGGGGATTTAATTGGCTTCGAATATTATTCATTCCCGGGCATCTGCTTTCTCGACTTAAGCTTCAGTTGCCCTTAGTTCTTAGCACCCCAGAAGCAGGGTCCCAACGACGGACTGAAGAGACCCAGGGCAAGCTCTGAGCTACCCTGGCATCGATATGGGCCAGGCCAAAGCACCACGATTCTTAACTATAAGTTAAGAGCTTGATCATGGACAAATGCTGTCATGAGCCAAAAGCAACGATGGACCCTGCTAGGAATAGGAAAAACTAATCTGGCCTGAGCACTGTAGTCTGAGATCAAGATGACCCCAGGAGAGCAATTCTATAGGTTTAATGTATCTCTTACTGTGTCCATACAAAATGATTGATATTATGGATGCTTATATGCTAGTTGGACAAGGAGAGGAGAAACACACCCACGGGATTCTGCTCTTGGGTGGGTGTCCTGCTGAAAGAGAGTCTGTCCTAGAAGAAGCATCCCCTGAGGGAAAGAACTTTACCCGTATTGATTGTGACCACACCTATGTGTAAGCCCCAACCCCTCATGCTGGGGGATTTAAATAGGCTGTAAGACTGGGCTGGGGGTGCCAGATCCAGGAGATCCAGATCCAGAGCGAGGAGAATGAAGTAGCATGGGGGAGGAAGAAGCAGGAGGAGAATCAGAGGAGAGTGGAGATGGGAATGGAATAAACTGCAACTGAGACCAAGCAGCCTGGCCCTCGTTCCTTCTTTCGCCTGCCCATCGCTGGGGTGGGGGAAGCAGCGAGAGATTACCAAACTCCGGCAGCAGGAGAGAGATAGAGTGCTGATGCCCCATTTTTGTGTTTACACAAGTAGTGCTTTTTGTGTTTACACAAGGAGTAACAGTATCTTCACTCATTTTTGCTCTTAATTTTTTTTAATTTTTAATTTTAAGGCACTGTGATTTACAAATGTGTCTATAATAGAGTTTCAGGCATACGGTGTCCCCAAACAATCTCATCACTGGTGTCAACTTCCCTTCACCAATGTCCCCAGGTTCTCTTTCACCACCCCAAGCTTGCTCCTTAGAGGGAACATTTTTAAGTTTGGTTATTGTAATTTGCATCTCATGCTCACTCATTTTTGTTTTCAAAATATACAACTATATATTTTTCTCCTTCCAAGCTAAAGCAATTTGGAATTACCTGTGAATTACAGTGACATTTTGGGAGCTATCAAGTCACGAACCAAATGCCAAGAGTCCAGGGAAACATCAGGTATACCCAGGTTTGGGTAGTCAGCATAGAGACTGTAACCTTGGACTGAGAGCCCAGCAACGGTCTATGCTGTCGCTTTCTGCTTCTCTAGGTTGTACTTTATGAGCCCTTTGGAAACCACCTTACTAGTCAACACCCAAATAGAAGAGTTCTTTTTAGAACTCCACATTTCAAGAAAGGAGGGTACAGACATTCAAACTGGAGAAAAGTAAGTGGAATTTTTAACAATAAAAATTACAGGAGGTATCTACTGCCATTTCAACTACTACCAACTACTGTGCTTATCAAAGCAAAACTACAAGCACCACACACACACAAGGAAAAATCAAGGATACATGATGTCACCAAAGGATTAAAACAATCTTTGAGTGACCTATTCTAAAAACAATTTAATTGGTGATTGAAAGGAAAGGTTTGTGTGTCACATTCAGTTGTGCCTTCCTGAAGTCAGGTATGACCTCTGTCAGTGCTCATAGGACCATGCACAGTATTAGGGATTGAGCCAGGATCACCAAAGTATAAGGAAAATACCTTACGCCTGTTCTAGGCCCCCAAATAGCCATTTAAAGGAAACTCCATGAGCAATAAGGAAACATAGATAATCCAGATGAATCTAGAAACCAGTGAATGAATAAATGAGAATTGCAACACAGTACAAATGAGAGGAAAAAATCAAACAGCAACTCTAGAGTGGAAGATGAGATGAATGAAATAGAAATCATTAAGAGCAACGGAAATCATTTACAGCAGTATGCATCAAGCAGAATAAAGAATCGGTGGATTGTAAGTCAGAAGCTTTGAAGTTATACAGTTGAATGATTAAAAGAAAACACTAAGGAATGAAAAAGGAGTAAAAAGAGTCTAAGAGATCTGTGAGGTATAAAACTCAGTTCCAATTTGCAAATTAATTGCATTTTCTAAGGAGAAGAAAAGGAGATGGTGTCAGAAAGAAATAATGTCAGATAGATTTCGATGTTCAATTTTATAAAGTTCATAGGTCATTAAACAAAGTCAACTTAAAGAGATCTCTCCAAGACATGTTATAATAAAGACTTTAAAAATTTGAGATAAAAAGAAATTTTAGAGAAGCAAGAGAAAATAAGCTTAGAAATTACAAGAGAACCCACCCCCTAAGGTTATCAATAGATTTCTCAGTAGAAACTGAACAGGTCAGGACAGAATGTGATATTTTCAAAGTGCTGAAAGAAAAAAAGCCTGCCAATCAAGAATATGCTATGAAACAAAGTTATCCACAAATTAAGGGGAGATAAATACTTTTCAGACAAACAAAAGCTGAGGGAACATTTCCATTAGGTATGCCTTAGAAAAAATATTGAAAAGAGATCTTAAAGTTCAAATAAAAGAAAGCAAATAAGCTACACAAAATAGAAACATATGAAAATATGCAACATATTAGTAAAGCAATTGTGTTTTAAGACAGAATATTATATATTACAATATACTGTGTATAGCTAATGTAAAAGACAATTAACAATAAAATGATCATTATAATTGACTTAATTTGTTAGTAAATACACAATTTACAAAAAGAAAAATTGTGACATCAAAAACAGAAAACAAGAAAGTAAAGGTTGAAGTTTTTATATGATCCAAGTTATCACTGTAAAATAGAATTTTAGATCTAGAATATATGTTATGTAGGCCTCATGGTCACCATAAAGCAAAAATGTACATAAGATACACAGGGCATAATGAAAAAGGGAACAAAGCATATTACTGTAGAAAATCATTAATGTATAAAACAAGACAGTATGAAAGGAAGAAATATATATGACTAAAACAGGTAATCAGATGGTGTTAGTCCTTATTTATAAATAACTACACTAAATATAATGTATATGAATTAAATTCTGCAACCAGCATAAATTGGTGGGTGAATACAATAGCAATTAGGCATACGATGTCTATAAAAACTCATTTAAGCTCAACACCCATGTAGTATCAAAGTGAAGAAGAGATAGAAAAATATTCCAAACAAGTGGAATCCAAAAGGGAGAAGGAGAAACAATAACAATACTTAAATCAGACAAAATAGTCTTTAAATCAAAACATATAACAGAAACTTATCAGTAAGACACAATTATCATAAATATACTTGCACCTAATTGGAACAACTAATAAATTTATATGATTATATCTAAGGGATAAAATTCACAAGCAATAGTAGGGGATTGTATTCTATTTGCGATAATGAATAGAACTTCCAGACATATAATAAAAAAAATAAATGTTATAATTGGACTATACTTTAAATCCAATGCACATAAAAGCCTAATCCAGTGATATCTGCATACATATGCTTTTCAAGAGCACATACAACTTTTTCTGTGATAGATCTTATGGTTTATCATGGAACATGGGTTAGAAAATTTCTAGACAAAAATCATACCGAAAATCTTTTTTTTTCTCTTTTTAAGGTATTTATTTATTTACTTTCTATTTTTAAATGAATCACTGTAAGATTCAGTTACAGACTTACAAAATCTTTACTAACCATAGTGGTATGAAAATAAAAACAAGCAATGGAAGAAAAGCTGTAAAATTCACAAATATATGACATTAAAGCAACAACTGATGGATCAAAGAAGATTTTTTTTTTTTTAATTCTTGAAAGGAGGCCAGAAACAAAACATACTAAAAAAAGTCAAAGCAACAAATAATGGAGGAGTTTATAGTGGTAAATTTCTACTTAAAAGTAATAAAAGTTCTTGGCCAAAGCTGTCTTGCTGTGGGGGATGCACTGGCCCTGCTGTCTGCTGACCAGGACAGGGATCCAGTCCCCCTACCATACGGGGTCTTGAAAGCCCCTTCCTGAGTGATCCCTGAGAGCAAAGCCATGAGTGAGCCCTGGGGCAGCAGGTGATTCCCTAGAACCCCTAAAAGTTCCTAAAGAAAGTTATTCAACTTTCAGAACTCAGAAAAGAGTAAACTAAGATTCAAGTTAGAATAAGAAAGGAAATAACAGAAATGAGAGCAGAAACAATGAAACCGGTCAGAAAGGCGATCAAGACCAACAAGACTAAGAGCTAGATTTTTAAAAGATACTGAAGATGGACAAGTTTGGAAATAAACCAAGAAGGAGAGTATTCTAATAAAATCAGCAACAAAAGAAGGAACATTATACCTGATATCCCGGAAATGCAAAGGATCTTTAGCAAATTCTGTATATACTTATATTCCATCAAGTAGGTTAATGTAAAAAAGAGTTAAGCTCCTAGAAACAAAATTTACCAAGACTGAATCATGGGAGGAAATGGAAAAATATGAAGAAATTAATGAAGACTTCACTAAGGGGAAAGTGAAGTCTTTTATATTGAGATTTCATTAATTAAAAGAAATCTCAATATAAAACATCCAGGACCATATTATCTCATGGATGAATTCTAACATTTTAAAGATAAATATTCAAATGCTTGTCAAACTCATATAATATTTAGGAAACATTCCAAAATTTATTTTTAAGCTAATTTTACTGATAAAAAAGACAAATAAGGATATCACAGGAAAAGAAAACAAATGCAGATGCATATCAAGAGAAACACACATCAGGAGCAAGTGGGATTTGTACTCTGAATGTAAGATATTTTTATCTACAAGCCAATGTGTTACACACATTAATAGGATAAAAGATAAAAATTGCACAATTATCTCAATAAATGCACTAAGATATCGTTTTGAGGGACTGGAGAAATAGTATAGCAGATAAGGTGCTTATCTTGCACATAGCTGACCTGGGTTCAATCCCTGGCATCCCATACCATTCCCATTCACCACCAGGAGTAATTTCTGAGTGCAGAGACAGAGTCAGCATCACCAGATGTGACCCAAAACCAAAAATGTAATTGCTATCTATTGATGAATTTCAGATAATCTAAAAGCCTTTATTTAAAATGATGCTCAACAAACTGGAGGCATATGTAATAAAGCTCAGCATAGTAAGGGCTATATATAACAATGTCACAGTGACTTTACACTCAGTACCTCTGGAACCAAGTATAAGCCAAGAGTGTCCTCTCACATCACGTCTGTTTGACATAGAACTGTTGCAATGACTATTACCAATAGATAAATAAATAAATAAAAGCTAACTCAAATATTGGTGAGGCTGTCCAGAAAAGGATCTTATTTGCTTTGGTATAACTGTCAACTGGTGCAACCAACTACTGTGAAAAACAATGAGGAGAGAGAGAGAGAGAGAGAGAGAGAGAGAGAGAGAGAGAAAGAGAGAGAGAGGGGGGTAAAGAGAGAAAGAGACAGACGGACAGAGTGAGAGACAGAGAGACAGAGAGATAGAGACAGAGAGAAAGGGACAGAGAGAAAGGGGGAGAGAGAGAGGGAAGAACCTTAGAAAGAAAAAGAAATGAAGAAAGGAAGAATAGAAGGAAGGAAGGTAGGGACGGAGTACTGATATGACTTAACAACCCTACTTCTGGGAGCAGATCCGAAGGAAATAAAAAGAGGATTTTGAAGTCACATCTTGGTTTCATCTTCATCACAGCATTCATGACATTATTTGCAACAGCCAAAAGAGGGCAACAACCAGAGTGTTTGTCTATGGTGAAAGGTTTAAAAAAATGTGAAACACACCACACACACACACACACACACACACACACACACACACACATACCATGTAATTTTATTCAGTTGTGAGAACGAAGGAAATCCTGCCACTTGTGACAGCATGATGGACCTTGAGGTAATTAGAATCAATCACATAAGTCAAAGAAAGACAGATACTGCATGCTTTGTTTATGTTATCTATAAAAGCCAAGCTCAAAAACAGAAAAAAACAAAATAAGGGTGCTGCTTAAAATAAAGAAAATGGGCTGATTATGAGTATAATTACAAACCCAGCGATAAGATGCATATGTTTTGTTGATCACATATTCAAAATAGTTAACATTGTACTCCATGTTTAAAAGTTGTTTAGAGTGGCACCAGAGAGATACAGAGGGTAAAGCATTGCCTTGCATGCAGATAGCCTTGATTTGGTCCCTGGCACCATGGGTGGTCCTCTGAACATGAATGGAAACAATCCCAGAGCATAGAGCCAGGAGTGAGCCCTTAGCACTGCCAGGGAGACCCCCAAAACCAACCCCCCACTGTGGTTACCACATAAAAAATATGGCAATTCTGTGACATCATTAAATGTTCACTACTGCCACTGTGGTGATAATTTGCAACAGAATGTTGACCCAATGCACACATTTTATGTCCTAAACTATAACATGGCATAAACCCTGATAATTAACCTTTCTTTTTGCTCTGTGATTCCTTTAGTACCACATCCCAGTCAGCACTGACCATTTTCAATTTTTTTGAAGGAGGCCATTCTCATTGGTGTGAGATGAAATCTCATTTTGCTTTGATTTGCATTTCTTTGATCATCAGTGACAGAGAACAATTTCTCATATACCTTCTGGACAAACATATGTCTTTTCAGAAAAAGTGCTGGTTCATTTCCTCTTCCCATTTTTTTATGGGACTAATGATTTTTGTTGTTGAAATTTATGATTTTTATTTGTTTTTGTTTGGGGATGTGGGTGGATGAGATCATGCCTCACAGTGCTCAGAGTCTACTCCTGTTTCTGTGCTCAGGGGTCACTCAGGGAATTATATACTGTGCTAGGGATCAGCTATGCACAAGGCAAGCATCTTAACCCCAGTATTATCTCTCTGGATCCTGTCCTTCCTTTATTAAAATGCTTATGAAACTGTTTCTTATTTGCTAGATGATATCTTTCACATTTACAGTCCACCCTTAAAGTGCTGTTAAGAAGGGATTTACTTTGCTTTTTCCTCAGGGTGAATTGTTTTTGACCATACAATCTCCTGCACAATCTACCCTTTTACAGGCTCATTATTTTATACTTTCTTATAGTCATTAACTTCCCACTTATATGTGCTTCTGTTTCTGATCTCTATTTTGCTTTCTTGGTTCTATGTCTGTTTTTGTGCTTTGTCATTCTTGCTTTTCTTATTATGACTTTATATTCATTTTCTTACCATGACTTACTCTGCTTTATATATTATGCAAGTAAAAGACACGTTGGTGAGCTATGTCAGTATCGGGTACATTCTATTTCTTCTTTTCTTTTTTCTTTTTTGCCTTTTTGGGTCATACTTGGCTTTGCACAGGGGTTACTCCTGGCTCATGCACTCAGAAACTACTCCTGGCGGTGCTTGGGAGACCATATGGGATGCTGAGAATCGAACCCAGGTCGGCTGCGTTCAAGGCAAATGCCCTACCCGCTGTGCTATCACTCCAGTCAGTCCCTAGATTTCTTTCTTCTTTTTAATGCTTCTTTGCATACTGTTTTTTATTTTATATAAATACTGGCCTGTGCTTATTCAATTTTTCAATTTGGCAATAGTTTTAACTAGGGTGATATTATGTTTGTACAGTAATATAGACCATTAGCATCTTTAATATTTAAAGGAGTTTGAGTTCCAAATATTTAACTTGCCTTCTATGTCTTTTGTTAGCCTTAAACTTTTTATCTATCGCGTTCTTATGAGATTTTTGTTAACTTAATTTCAATGTGCTTTATAATTTTTATTGTTAGTAGGAATAAGATCTCCTTGTATTACATGTTCTAAGTAGTTATTACTGATATAGAACAATGCTATTAATTTTTATGATTTGGCCATTCTGGCACCTATGATGAACTCTAATTACATTTAATAGCTTGTTGATATTGTTGGTTTTCTAGGTACATGGTTACAACATTTATAAATAACATTTTATTTCTATCCATAATATTAAAATATGCGGACACTTTCTTTTTCTATAATTTTTTGCTCTTTAGCAATACTTATGAATATAGTAGTGAATATTCTTATTTTATTCTTAATTTTGCAAGAAATACACCTAAAGTTTATAATTAAGCATGTTTGATGTCTTAAGTACTTTAGTACTTAATCTTTATGAAAACACAGAGTTCCCTTTATTTCTCTCATAAAGAGGCTTTTAAATATATAATAGAAATATAATTTTAATCACAGTTATGTTTTATATTGCTTGAAACAATAATATGTATGTTCTTTCTGTACCTTACTAATATAGTAAGTTATAAGGAATTATTTTATATTTGAAAGAATCCTTGAATTTCTAAATAATCCCTACTCCTTCATAATACATTATGAAATTCACAAAACATAAAATGTGTTATTTCTATTAGAGACAGGTCTATCAAAAACTGAGGCTATAGAAAGAAGCCAGTATTTTGCTTTATCTTTCTCTTCTCTTTCATAAATAAATAAGAGTGACACCCAGCGATGTTCAGGGTTTAATCCTGGCTCTGCACTCAGGAATTACTCCTGACGGTGCTTGGGGGATCATATGGGATGCGGGGGATCGAGCCCCAGTGGGCTGCATGCAAGGCAAACACCCTACCTACTGTATTATCAATTGGGCCCAGAGGTTTTTTTTTTTTTTTTTATTCCAAGCAGTTATGTATAAGCTTTTGGTCATTTATAAACTTTCAAAACTATAGGGCTCAGTTAAAAAAAATAAAGACAAAATCTCTTACATGGGGCTTGCGAGATAGTACAGGGGTGAAGACGCCTACCTTACATACAGCTGATCATGGTTCAATCCCTGGTAACCTCAGCACCACCAGAATCAGGAGTAGCTCGTGAGCACTGGCTCATGTAGCCAACCCCCACCTCTCCAGCCCAAATCTTACTTTAGTTTTCCATTTTTGATCATTGGGAAATTCAGAATTTTAGAAAAGTTGAGAAACAATCTCTTAAACTGCTTTCATCCAGAGACCGTCTCTCCTAACATTGACTTTGGATAATTATAGCAATAAGCTGCTTTTTAAGAACTACGCTCACATAGCAGGAGGTCTGAATAATCAACACCAGCCAGATTCCAGTAGTCTCTGCCTCAATGAGCACTGCAGGGACATGAATGAAACCCCATCGGAATTGTGCACATCTATAGCATATTAAAACCATGCATAGTCCTACTAACGGTTCTAAGTTACCAGAAAAGTTTTATTTTTATTTATGTATTTATTGGAGTGGGCGGGGGGGGGGGGCTGGGACCCATCTGGTGGTGCTCAGGGACTATTCCTGACTTGTGCTCAAGAGTGACCCCTGGTGGTGCTCAGAAGTCCATAAATTGTGCTGGGGATTTGAACTGGGGTCAGCAGCATGCAAAACAAGTGGCTCATTTCCTGTACTATCTCTCTTGCTCCCAGAGAGGATTTAGACTCAACTTCAAATTCTATCTTAAGTATTTGGTAGAAAGACAAAGAGACTTGGCCCACCTGGCTAGCCCTGTACTGTACTGACGTTGAAGTCAGACCCTGTGAAGGCCTCTCTCATCTACTTCAACCATCTCTACTAAAGCATGCTGGGAATCTTTCATTGCACGTTATTCTCTCAAGAATGAGGAGTAAGTCCATTTGATCCAGCAATACCACTTCTGGGAATATATCCAGGAGAAACAAAAAAGTATAGTCGAAATGATATCTGCACTTAGATATTCATCGCAGCACTATTTACAATAGCCAGAATCTGGAAAAAACCTGAGTGCCTGAGAACAGATGACTGGTTAAAGAAACTTTGGTATATATATACAATGGAATACTATGCAGCTGTTAGAAAGGATGAAGTCATGAACTTTGCATATAAGTGGATCAACATGGAAAGTATCATGCTAAGTGAAATGAGCCAGAAAGAGAGGGACAGACATAGAAAGATCGCACTCATCTGTGGAATATAGAACAACAGAGTATGAGACTAATACCCAAGAATGGTAGTATATATTACCAGGATGTTGGCTCCATAGCTTGAAAGGTGGCCTTACACGCTGGGGGAAAGTCATCCCAGACAGAGAAGGGAACATCAAGTAATATGTGACTGGAGATCCTGCATGGGAAGGGAGATGCGTGCTGAAAGTAGACTAGAGACTGAACAGGATGACCACTCATACCCCTATTTCAGGCCACAACACCCAAAAGGAAAGAGAGATATCAAATTGGAATGTTTCGCCACAGAGGCTGGGTGGGGCGGGGGGATGGGACTGGGGGTGGGAGGGATACTGGGTTCATTGGTGGTAGAGAATGGACACTGGTGGAGGGATGGGCTCTTAAACATTGCATGAGGGAAAAACAAGAACAAAAATGTGTGAATCTGTAACTGTACCCTCACTGTGACTCACTAATTAAAAAATAAATAAATTTTAAAAAAATTAAAAAAAAAAGAATGAGGAGTAAGTCTCAGAGTTTGAACATGGCCTTTGTCTTTCTTTCCCTTTAGTTTTTGGGTCACACTGGCAGTTCTCAGACTTACTCCATGTTCTTTGCTCAGGGATCACTCCTGAGTGATCAAGTGTTCAAGGGCTTGACAGCATTCAAGCCAAATGCCCTATCCAATGCCTGGACCCTGCCTTTATTTTTTCTTAGGCATAATTTTGCATCTGGTTTTAATTTGATTTCATGGGGCTGGTTACTTTCCATCATCTCCCAAGCTCTATACTATATTCTTCTTTGGTCCTCTTTATATATCAGTATAAGGCTGACCTCTATGCCTTTTTTTTCTTACTCTGGCTCCTTTGGTCATTTGGGTTTTCCCAATGGAAGGCCCTGTTGCAAAATATTCCAAAACACTTGCAGTGACCTATAATACCCAAAGAAACTGATAGACAGTTCTTCTTGTGTGATTTCTCTCCTATGTCTGAAGCTCTCACTAGGTTCTAGAAGTTCATTCATTTCCCCTTCTGGTTTAGGAAAAATTATGCCCGCCAATAGTGGTTTTCTTTTCTTTTGCTGTCATCCCTGGTAACAGTCTCTTACATAAACCACTTTTATTAATTCCTTGAGTGTGCCTTATTAGGTTACTACTCTTCCAAACTAGTAACTCACTGAGTTGCCTGTTGAAAGACCAAACCATGTGCCACAGTATGCCTCATTATGGGGCTGGGGGTACTATAAGCTTATGATGGACCCTCCTGCTCTTTGCAACCAAATAACAGCTTATTTGGATTTGATGTACCCTAAAAATAAACATCTCAGTGCACATATGCTAACAAACATGAATCCCTATGAAGCTTGAAGAAGCACCTCTTTTTTGACTCTAGTGTTGTTTTTTTTGTCCACGGAATACTGTACTTCAGCTAGGAACTGCATATGGAACCTCATGAGTACCCATTATATTTCTCTGATGTTGTTTAAAACCAGAAACTTCAGAGTAGAGGTCATTTCAGAGTCAAGAATCACAATAGTAATTATATGCACTTTGTTTCTGGTACTATCAGGAAGAAATAAAACAAAGATTCATAAACATAGCAAGTGATCAAGCACAGGTCTGTTTAACTCTAAATCCTAAACCTTGGGCACTGTTTATCTTTCTACATTCATTTTTAATTCTTCACTTTGATTTTATTTGATTCTTTTTCATCCTCTCATAGGCAACTTAAAATAGCAGCTCTTCATGTGAGATAAAGTAGATTTCATGATGCATATTGAATTTTACTCAAAATACCTAATCATAATGCTCTAGTTTTCCTTCAATGGTACTTATTGATTCAAATAAATAGAAGACACAAAATATTCACCTGGGTATTCTCTGTTTGTGCCTCACATCTATTTTTCTCATTTGTCTTCAATGCCAGGAGAGTGGATTTTAGAGGGAGAATCACTGCACTCTTTCAACCACTGGATCAAAGGTAGATTCTACTTGGTTGAGCCATAAGAAGTGTGAGCATGGGATCATCTTAGAAAAGAGCTAAAATTGTATTTCTGTTGCAATTTTATACCTCAAGTTTTTAAGGAATCCATTTCTCTTCTGAAAGTTCCAGCTTCTATCAGATTACCTTTTTATTTATTTTTAAGGAAGTCTGTGGGTTCTGTTAGCTGTTCCATCTCCTGATACCCCTATATTTAGGGTAGTAACTGGTTATCATTACTTACTAGGTGTTTGTAAAACTGCCTTCATAATCCCAGTTAATAGTGGATCTCTTATTGTGACCTTTAAGCAAGAAAATTTGTTTATTTTTTTTAGGGGTGCAACTATGCTCAGGGCTTACTCATGGCTCTTCACTCAGGGATCACTCTTGCTATCTGGGGTTCCAGGAATTGAATCCAGGTCAACTGCATGCATGGCAAGTACCCCACTCCACTTACTGTACTATCTTTCCAGCCCTTGGGTGAGAAAATTGTTGATTTGCCAAGGAAATAAAAAAGAAAATAACTAAATGAAGTAACAAAACCCAGATTTGATGATCATCTGTCTTTGAAAGGAAAACTGGAGGGATCTAGTCAATGTTTATTCTGAATGGAGGAATGAAGATGAAAATTGTATAGGAGGACCAATCTTTGTGATGCTCCAGCCAACTTCTGAAACATCTTCTCTATGTAGTTCCTTCTAGAGATCCTGGGAGAACCACCAACATAAGCTGACCTGATATTGTTGAATCTCTTTAGTCACCTATTGGGTCTGGGGAGATGGTGAAAGGGTAACATGCATGAGGCTGCGTGTTTGATGTCCCGCGCTGCAAAGTCATCTAAGCATAGACAATGATAGAGCACCACTGATGTCCAAGAAATGCCATATTTCTAGCTGTAGCATTGAGTTATCGTTTCTAGCAGGCTGAATACCATCAGCTGTAGCCCTTGGTTCCAATTAACAGATAACTTCCCAGAAGTCTAAATGTTGGTATCAATTTTAATTGTTAATACAATTTTAATAATTGTTGATCATTAATTGACTTCATTTTTTTCTCCTGTTCTCGCTAAGACTTGTAAATCTTTCAATTACACCACCAGTAAAAGAGGATCCATTTGTCTCTTGTGTAACAAAAATCACAATTCTTTTCCTGATTCATAGCTACATAGTACTATAGCACTGTTGTCCCATTGTTTATCGATTTGCTCGAGCAGACACCAGTAACGTTTCCATTGTGAAACTTGTTGTTACTGTTTTTAGTGTATTGAATACGCCATGGGTAGCTTGCCAGACTGTGCCAAAATTCTCTTGGTAGCTTGCCGGGCTACATAAACACATTTAATCTTAAAAGTCAATGTGATTTGAAATGAAAATTTTAGGGTGCAGATCAGTTTGTAGATTCATGGCTTAAGGGCCACACTCAAACGCTTGGAATAAATATGAGACAGAAAATGTCATGGTGGATTCTACTGACACCATGGCTAAAAATAATGAAGTGCCCTTTGAAGGGTGCAGTCAAAAGTATGGTTCTTACAAAAAAAAATAATAAAATAAAAAGAAAATAAAAGGGTATTGCTGGGTCATATGAGAGCTCAGTTTCTAGCTTTTTAAGAAACGTCCATATTGTTTTCCAAAAAGGCTGGACCACCAACAGTGAAGGAGAGTCCCTTTCTCCCCACATCCGTGCCACCACTTGTTGCTCTTGTTCTTTTGGATGTGTGCCAGTCTTTGGGAAATGGGTCCGGAGAACTGGGCAATGGTTGGGAATTAGCACAAGTGTGTGGGGTGGAGGATAGTTAAGATAGAGGAGGATCCATTATGACAACATTAGTTGGGAATGATTACTCTGGACAAGAACTGAGTGTTGAAAGTAGGTAAAAGTATATACATGATAGCCTTTCAACATCTGTATTGCAAACCATAATGCCTAAAATGAGAGAGGGGGAGAAAGGGTGGGGAGACAGAGACAGAGACAGAGAGAGACAGAGAGAGAGAGAAGGAAGAGAGGTGGCTGCCATAGAGGCAGGCTGGAGTGGGGATGGTTTACGGGTGGTGAAAGGAAACTAGAGACATTGGTGCTGGGAAATTGCACTGGTGGAGGGATGGGTGTTGGGACATTGTATGGCTGAAACCCTGTCATGAACAGCTTTGTAATGCTCTGTCTCACGGTGACTCAATAAAATAATGTTAAAAAATTGACAGTTTGGAAGTATTTCCTCATGGTTAACTCGGCGCCTTTCTCTCATGAGTTTCACATTTTGTGCATAGGGCAGAATTTCTCAGGTGTGTTTCCAAGCCAAAGAGACAAGTTCAGGTCTCCGAGCAAAGAGCCAGGAGTGGAGCCTGATCATCATTGAGTACAGTTCACTGTCATCACTGTCATCCCATTGCTCATCGATTTGCTTAAGCAGTAACATCTGCATTGGGAGACTTGTTACTGTTTTGGGCATATCTAATATGCCACGGGTAGCTTGCCAGGCTCTGCCGCTTGGGCAGGATACTCCTCGTAGCTTGTGGGGCTTTCCGAAAGGAGCCGAGGAATTGAACCCGGTTGGCCTCATGCAAGGCGAATTCCCTACCCACTGGGCTGTCGCTCCAGCCCTGAGTGCAGTTAAAACAAGAAAAAGCTGCAAGATCAGAGAACATGCTCTCTGAAGTCTCTTCCCTGGTCTCAAATGGGGATGGTGTGATTTTCCTGCTATTCCCCCCGCACATGGGGACAATAAAATGCCAGCTCCTGTCCGAAGACCTCCCCTCTTCTCCATGCATTTGTTTGGGGCTCTCCTCCTGTGACGGGCGAGGGAAGATGGGGGCAGCTCATCTCTTCCCCTCACAAGAAAATCAAATAACCATTTTAGAGAAATTTATTCTATTTTAAAATGCAATTTAGAAGGGGGACAATTTGGAAAGCCTCTTATGCTTTTCTTCTTGTTGACCTTTGCTTTTAGGGTTGTGCAAGAGCAAAGGGCAGTGAACACATGTCTGAAGTGACGGCCAATAAGACTTCATTGTTGTACCTGGCCACCTGTTCTGTGGCAGAGGTTAGCAATGCTTTTCTGGTTCTGTTTTTAGCTTTAGTTGATAATTCCATGATCAATTCCGCGTGATAAATTTTACTGGCCTTCAACATCATACAGAATGTTTAAAAACTATGTGTTTGTAGATATTACAGCCCTCCACTCTATTTAGGACTTTATACAACATCCCTGCTTTCAAAATAGGCATAGGACATCTAAGCTGTCACTGTCACTGTCATCCCATTGCTCATCGATTTGTTCGAGCGGGCACCAGTAACGTCTCTCATTGAGAGACTAATTGTTACTGTTTTTGGCATATCCAATACGCACAGGTAGCTTGCCGGCTCTGCCGCACGGGCTCGATACTCTCGGTAGCTTGCTGGGCTGTCCAAGAGGGGTGGAGGAATCAAACACGGGTCAACCGCATTCAAAGGTGAACGCCTAACCACTGTGCTATCGCTCCATCCCAGAACATCTAAGCTACCTCCGTTAAATTAGAAACACCTACAATCCTTTCAAGGAGACAGCACTAATCTTAATAATAATTGATCTTAGCTTTTATTACAATCAGGTGTGTCCAGCTCAGTTACATTCTATCTCCTTCTCTTATACCGTAAACTCCTCTCATCCTTCCTCAGTGGAGGGAGGGAAACCAGAGACATCAACATATTTGAGTTTATCTCTCATAAATGTGAGGGGAACTGTTATTTAACTGACTCAGGAATCCTTACATGCCTACTTGCTTTCTTGTCATGACTTCTAAATCTTTTAATAGAATTATTTTGTGAACATACAGTCGTCTGTGCCAACAAGTTGCACACTTTCCGCATGCTGAGTTCCCTTTGCGTCTGAAGCTGGCAGACAGGCCGCTAGGCGGTCTCGGATCCCACCCCCGCTAGTCCTCCTCCAGCTCCCAACAATGAGCGTCTCTCTTGGGAAATAAGGAAACCAAAATCTACATTAAAGACGTCACTTTGTCTCCAACCCAAATAGTCTGAAACTATGAAACCCGGAAACCAATTAAGATGCAGAAAAGAAGTAAAGAAAGTCAGATGAAATTCTAATAGCAACAGTATCATCTCAGACCCACGCCTCTGAGAATAGATGCTTCAGAAGAGCACAAAAAAAGCAGCAATAAGAGAATGAAAGAAGACCCATGAGAAGTATCAGGCCCTTACTCTTCACAGTGAGAGACTCTTGACAATGGCTGGAGTGATAGCAAGCGGGTAGGGCATTTACCTTGCACATGGCTGACCTGAGTTCGATTCCTCCGCCCCTCTTGGAGAGCCTGGCAAGCTACCAAGAGTATCTTGCCCACACGGCAGAGCCTGGCAAGCTCCCTGTGGCGTATTAGATAAGCCAAAAAAAAAAAAACCCAGTAACAACAAATCTCACAATGGAGACATTACTGGTGCCCACTTGAGCAAATCGATGAGCAACAGGATGACAGTGATACAGTGATACACTTGACAGTGCCCTAGCAATATACTCTGTTGTATATAGAAAACCCCAAGTGGGGGCAGTTTGGGAAAAATCCTATTAAACTTATTTTGTAAAGAAAGGAAGGGCACATCCTCATCTTGGGATTCACAAGCATCTCAATTTAGGGTATGCACTGTCAGCTCTCTTCTTCATGGAAGAAGCCCAAGTTCTCTTTTGAATCTCTCTCTCTTTCCTCTCTCTCTCTCTCTCCCATCCTATTAATCAAATAAAAGTATTTTACTTAACATCTCCTTCATTAAATTCTTTTCTGTGAGGATAAAGTATGGCCTGGAGAATCTGGGGAGTGGCAAAAACAGACATTTTTTTCTCCCCCAAAAGAACAATTCTTCACTCCAAATGAGGCCATGGATCCCTAAGAATTTAGATTTTGACAACTAGTTCTCATGCCATGATGATCAACTAGACCCTTCTTTTAGCTTGGTACCCATCCAGTGGGGCTGATAAGATGCTAACATCCATGCAAAGCAGATGCTCTTGGAAGATTTTATCATACTAAATCCTCTGGGCACCTCTCTAGGGAGTCAGAGATGGGTTGAGAAGGAAAGCAATAAGAATTTCTTAAAACTATTACTTTCCTCTTTCCTCACTTTACCCAAGTCATCTTGAGGATTTGGAAAGAAAGCTTGAAGTCAGGTGAGCTACAGTAAGTCTTCTATTTGACAAGAGATTTCTGAGGTTGGCAGAGCAAATACAAACATTTTCACCCAGAAAAGAAATCAATATCCTCCACTTGAAGGATAATGATGTGGCTTGAGAGTCTCAGGGAATTTGTAATATTGTAGTATATTTATGCAGAGAGGAAAACAAGATTGGAAAATGTGAGGAAATTTGGTAAATATTAATTGTTTTTCTTCTAGGAAAGATTCAAGTTGGAAGAAATAAGTAATGTTTCCTAGTTTGGATGGTAATTTGCTAGTCTTGGTTAGAATCACATGTACATATAATAGTTATTATGACCTTTGTTGTTAGGAGACAATCCTTAGAAGTGGTGGTGGAGTTGTTGATTTAGACAAAACAAATGGTATACAGTCACAAACATCAACCAAATAAATCACTGGAAAGATGGGGACAAGGTAAGGCATATTTCATCTAATCAGTGGTATCTGATATGAGTGTACATTTAAACAAAAAGAGAAGATGAGAGAGGATAAAAGAAAAATGTTTCACAGATATGGAAAAACATGAACAAGGCTTGAGTTGTGGAAGTTAAGCTGTTTCAGGTTTGATCAAATCAACCTGACGCGAGGCTTCTAATAACATTTTCTGGAGGAAGTCAGAAGGAAATCATCCAGGAAATCTATGATGAGATCATTAAACAGTTCACTGAAAGATACCCTTGAAATTAATTTCATTTGAAACATGCATGCTTATGAATAACTATATTTGTTGGGATGTTGTGAAAAGGTCAGAACTAATTATATATTTGTTATGATGAGCTCAAATTCTGGCTGTCATTTGTTATCTTGGTTCCCCTGAGACAATGTAGACTTAACTTCATTCCTGCATTGTGGTTCTGAGTGTCATTTTAAAAACGGTTTAATGAAAATGTTTCTTTCATCACTGTAATTTGGTTTATTATGCTTAATGCCACCAAATTACATTTAAGTCTTGGCATGGCTTTATTAAAAATTGTCTCATTTTAATTTGCTGCTGGGGTACAGAATTCATCACGAAGACAAGCAAAAGCTGTCTGCCTCTTCAAAAATATTCTGGAAGTACCTTAATGACAGATCTGTAAGTACTGAAGACACCGGAAACATAATTCATGTTCTCTCTGATGTTGGTTATTTGAAAGTCTTTATCTTGTGTGTGAGTGTGACCCAAGTTTCTGAGATTATTATACATCCTTAATATCTGAATGAAACATTTTTCAGAATGTTTTCCTGTGCACAGATGGAGACTTAAAGCCTAGAAAACTTAATGA
The DNA here is from genome assembly GCF_027595985.1 of Sorex araneus. Taxonomy (NCBI): domain Eukaryota; kingdom Metazoa; phylum Chordata; class Mammalia; order Eulipotyphla; family Soricidae; genus Sorex; species Sorex araneus. The sequence goes on from NC_073303.1 coordinate 193,354,064, forward strand.
CAGGCAGTCACAGCTACAGTTCCTAATAATAAATTCTCCCAATAAAATATTACCTTTGAAAATTGACTTATTCAATTCTAAGATTCTCAAGGGCAAGGAAACTATCTTAAAAGATTCGTGGCCGAACATGGCATATACTCAAGCATTTGTTTGTTATTCAGTATAAGAAAGAAGCTAAAAAGCTTTTATAGAGTGATTATTATTTAAAAAGAATATTCAAATTCATCCTTCTAGAGGTTGAAATCAGCTGGGGTTTATAACCTAATGGTCTCCAATGAAATTATGATGAGGGAACAGGATGAATCTTGAGCAACTCATAGAAACTGTCATATCATACCATCCCTAAGCTTTAATTAGGATTTGAATGGCTCGCCTTAGGAATGAAACAGGTTCAAAAGTAATATCCAATCAGTAAAACAACTGGTCTACCTATTTAGCATGGAGTTCATTTTATTAAATATTAAGGGTTAGAAATGACATTTTGCTATTTCAGTACCTTTCCAAAGTATTGGTGTGCTTAAATATTGCTTCCGGGAAACATTGAAAACTATTTCTCTATTCTCTTTAATGATCGAGGGAGATGACTAATTACCCTCAGGATAGTTCTTTAAAAGTTGGTTCAATATTTGCGTTAAAACAAAGATAAGTTTTTCATGGTAATTTAAAGCCTATGAACTCTTAGAATGAAGTTAAAATCTTGGTTTTGACCCAACAGCCAGTTTGACCTTGGAACACCACTAAACCTTTTTTTTTCTCTTTACATTTCCTTTTATGTAATAGAAGTAATCATAAAATATTGCCAGCTCATTAGGCTGCTGAAAAAATACTATGAGATCATGCTTTCCTGGGGCAGAGACTAAGTTTGGATAATAATTTCTGGGACTGGCATGATAGAATAGCAATACAGTGGGTAGGGAGTTTGCCTTGCACATGTAGACCCAGGCTCTATTGCCAGCATCCCATATGGTTCCCAAGTACCATTAGGAGTAATTACCAAGTGCTGAGCCAGGAGTAACCCCTGAGCATTGCCAGGTATGACCAAAAAGAAAAAAAAATTTCTAAAAGTTATGAGAGGATGAGTGGCAGATGGCATGATATAGGATGAGCTATGAAGTATATGCTACTTATATATTTAAGTGACTGTGAACCCTTAAACAAGTTGTCTTCTGAACACTGGTATTTTACCCAGCCTCTCTCCCCCAAATTTATCTTAAGGTTACACTGGCTAGGGTCTGGAGTGATAGCACAGCGGGTAGGGCATTTGCCTTGCATGTGGCCGACCTAGGTTCAATTTCCAGAATCCCATATGGTCTCCTGAGTACCACCAGGAGTAATTCCTGAGTGTATGAGTCAGAAGTGATCCCTGTGCATGACCGGGTGTGACCCAAAGATCAAAATAAAAAAAATTACTCTGGCTAATATAGGAGCATAGTTATATATTGGATAGTCATATTATAAAATGTACTTGGAGTGTACACACCTCTGCTAAATGATACCTGCTACTACAGTTATCAATATCTGATGGGGTGTCATTGCTAGTTACTGAGAGAATAGCCCAAGTCATACTGGTGTGATCTCTTTATCTGCCTGTGTATATCATGTGTTGTAATATCCTTCTCATAATTCATAATTGAAATGTCAAAGTCAATCTGATTCCTTCCATTTAATTCTGGATTATTTTAATGGTGGAGTAGATTCCTTATCCTGTTGACTTATTTTCATCAAGTTCCTTTCTGTAAACATCAGATAATTATGAACTATTCCACGTATAAGGATGCCAACAAGAGAAAGTTTGATCAATTAGCAAATATCTTAAGACTTTAGTTCAATTTGGAATAGTTTTGTGAGGGTAAATGGATTAGGACAGACTAGGATGTCTGGATACTTTGACAATGAAGTAAAAAGGATAAGAAATATAAAGGAAAGAAGAGAAGAATATTGACATAAATAAACAAAAGGGAGAGTTAATGTCCATTGAGACCCATTTCAGAGTCTTCTTTAATGGATGAAGCTGTGACAAAATGAAAACCTTTCCTTACTTGGATATTTTGTATACATAGTTTAAAAGCAAGGCACTCTGAAGCATCTATTCTTAGTAGGAAAACATCCACCTATAAAGCCAGCCTATGTATTGCTGGATATCTACACAACCTGTTGTGACGGTTTAATGTTGGGTCATTTTTCTCACAAGGACCTTGAGCTGCTACTAGCAAATATAGTTTATATGTTCTGGTGAATTTACTGTTTCTCTTTTGTCCTGCTTCCCCCCCCACCTCTTTGCAGCTATTTCTTTAAGGTAGATAACTGGGGAAAATCTCTTTGCATATACAGGACGAAACCCAAACAAAACTTGAGAATCGAATATTCCTCTGACGCACCAGCCTTGTTTTGCATTACCTCTATCTTGTCTCAATAGGCTCCTTCTCCAAGAATTCCTGTCATAGGAGAAATGACTGGCTTTCCTGACCCCTGTACACTTTGAATACTCCTTCGGATATCCTTGATCAAGTTAACGTCTCATTGTTCTAAGATAGTAGAGTCAACTAATAATTAACTTGAACAAATTGGTTATAACTTATACTTCTTTTAGATGATGTTAGTTCTTTAACATATTGACCTTGTAACGTGGGAAAGAATGTGTGTGGGTCATGCATTTGGAGATTGGTATGCTTTATGTTTCTTGACAAATCACATGGAAGGGATAGTTCCTGGAGGTACACTTTCCAAAACAGACACTCTTGGATTATTCTTCTCTTGAGACAACAATCATGGAAAATACTTTACTGGGACCCCTCATATTTTTCTGTCAGACAAAGAGTTAAAGTGACAGCTGCAAAGGTAAAGAAAATAAAGTCATTCAAATATACTTTCTCTTTGTCTTCTTTTTCCACACAACAGAGCCTGGCAAGCTATCCGTGGCATATTGGATATGCCAAAAACAGTAACAATAAGTCTCACAATGAGAGACGTTACTGGTGCCCGCTTGAACAAATCAATGAGCAACAGGATGACAGTGACAGTGACAGTGTCTTCTTTTAACCCATGTCCTCATTTCTGTTTTATTCAGCACTTCTAGACTAAGAATCTAAAGTTCTGAGCCCCTATAAGTATCAGCACTCACAAGGTGTCAAGTAGTGAATTGTACGAAAGCAAGAAGGGCCAGTTTTGAAACTTGAAAGAAAAATAAATCTCAAATGTGGAAATTGTTTTTCAATCAACTCTGACCTCCTTCTCTCTTTCTGAATATCTCACCTGAATGATCTTGTTCTAGTAGCATCAATAAATTACTGAAGGAAGAAATGTTAGACCTAGTTTTTAATTAACTTCGCAATTGATTTCTACATAATGGTGTATGAATCACTGTTCTTTAGTGAGAGGGGATGAAACTCTTGGAGATTTTTCTGAACCAAGTTCCAGATATTCTGCAACTTATTTTGCTATTCTCTGAACTCATAAGCTTGCTCTATTCTTCATCCTAATGCCCACAGAGAAATGAAAAGCATATTTTCATTAGTACACAACAAATGTGCTTTTAGAATGAAATATTAGAAGGAGGGAAAGAAAAATGATTGTGTACTACCTATAGTAGTTGACATAAAGAAATCTTATTCTGAAATCTTGCCTAGTTCTACATGCATATTTTCATAAAGTTATTCACAGAAAACTATATCTTTGAATCAAACTTTTATCAGTAAATGATGATGAAAATGGGCTACTAGACTTTAAAATACCTATCAACCATATTGACATGCATTATATGTTGGATATTTGATGTTGATCTTCTTTTTGCACAGTGAACAACGTTGTGTGAAAACATACAGAAACATTTTAGTGTTTTAGGATATGAAAATATAACCAGTCACATTAAAAAATATGAAATAGAATACCTTTGGCATAACTATTAATGAATCAAGTAAATGGGGTCAATCTAGTTCATCTTATGCTAGTAGTAGTCAAATTATTTTTTTTTTTAATGTAGGGCCATACCTTGTACTGTTCATGGCTATCTTTTGGCTCAGTGCTTAGGGATCATTCCTAGCTGGGATTGAGGACTATATATATGTGGTACCAAAGACGAACCTGGGTCCGTCACATGCAAGACAAGCATCTTACCCATATTTTTAACATAATGCTTTTCTTTAATGGACTGTATTTTTTCCCATTTTTACGAGAATTAAGTCTGATTGATCTCACTCAAACCTGAGCCTGGATTACAATCACAGCACAATATTTGTCCCTAGATTGAGTGGGGGGGACACTGACTGGAGGGTGTGGTTTTGAAACATTGTATAATGAAACCCTAGAATTAACAGTGTTATAAATCAGGGTGCCTGAAATAATTTTTTATAAGAAGAAAAAAGGTCCTTATCTGGACCTCAATGTAGCTGTTTTAAAGATTGCTTCCCTCTCTATTTTTTTGTATTTGGAAATATGTTTGTGCTTTAAGTCGACAGGGACCAGATTGAAAGTTTCTTTTTGTTATAGAATCATCTTACAGGAACCAATGGGATCTGATTATATGAAATATTGATCTCATGTCTACTTCTTTCCCATTATTTCTTGTTACTGGTGAAATGAAAGATAACTCAATATACAGCTAAGCTTCCTTCTCCTCCAGATCTTGGAGTTTTCCTTGACTCCATCTTTTCTCCCTCAGGACCAATTTCTGAGTCTCTGACCATATGAATTGCTCCCTCTCTCCATCTACTAGTCTCTGCCACACCTCTGGCCCAACCATGATACCCTTCTCTGGGGTGGTGAAATAGGTTACCTCACTCTCTTCTTCTCTGCCTTCTTTCTGTCATTTCTTTCTCTACTGTCTTCCAGAGTGACCATTAGCTGTCAAGCTCCTGTACTTCATTGTATCTTAGTAACACCAAGCTGCTTTTTCTTTTTCATTCTGGCTCTATGCGCTCATTTCAAAGCTTCTATATTGCTGCTTCATCAGTGTGCTGTGTTTGCCTTCCCCAATCTTCTTCTGATTGATTTGCCATTTTCAGGTCTTACTTTAATTGTACTTTCCTTAGGAAGGCTCCCTTGCCCTGATAGCAGTTAGAGAAAGACCTTTTTTTCTGCATCTTCTTCATTCTAACTTCCTCTAAGGAAGTACTAATCCTTTTAAGAGTCACTGATTATTTTCTCCTTAATTTTACAATAAATGAGGTGAATGCAGGGACCATGTCTTACCTTCTCTGTATATCCTCAGAACCTTGGATGGATCTGAGAATGTGGTGGACATTTATTATTAGAATAATTTTTCTCTCTTTAATATAATTTTTATCTTGTACCTACTGATATTTCTAGTACCATCTAAACTATAAAACCAGATATGAAGGAGGAGTGGATGGTGAAAGCCAGTAAAGGTGTTAAGCATTAAATTATCAGTAAGAGTAATGTGACTGCAGTGTCTAAAATTTATGATTCAAGTGTCTGTCATAGAAATAGACTATATCTATTTCTTGGGGCGGGCTAGGAGGGGAACTGGAGATATTGATGGAGAGCAGTGGACACTGGGGAAGGGATTGGTGCTGGAACATTGTATGCTTGATAGTCATGATAAACGTTGTCATCATGGTGACTTAATAAAAACAATTAAACAGCAATACTCCTCACCCCCTCATATTAGCACATAAAGATGAATGGTTTCATCTTACCATAATAACTTTTGAACTGGGTTGATAATTCAATGGACCGAGCTCAATGCTTTTCATGAGGCAGCTTGAAGTTCAGTTCCCAAGACCACTTGCTCTCCCCAGCAATACCAGTAGTGACCCCTGAACACAGAGTTGGGAGTAGCCCCCACGCGCCAAAGGCTGTGACTGACTAAACAAACCAGAACAAAATAAACCCACCCACCTATTTGCCATACGTTAAATGCTTTTTAAAAAGTCAGATGAAAATGATTGTTTGCCTAAATAGGTGAGAGGTTTCAATTTGGTCGGAAGCTCAACAGCAGATCATACTTGCACAATGAGCACTGTGAGTGTGAGCAAGTAATGGAGCACAAATGCACAGTCAAACTTACTATGGAAAAGAAAACCCTGTTTTTTTATTATTTAAGAAAGCACACACAGCAATTTATTGGGGGGGGGAAAGTGAAAAGGCAAAATAAGTGAGCATACAAATTCATTTCCAACGAACTGGTGCCACTTGGCAAGTAATAGTTGTTTATATGAGCTCTGAACCTTTTGTATTTCTTTTTTCTGTATACATAAGCAGCATTATGTATAGAGACATATGGAAATACATTGCACACTCCTCAGAAATCCTTTCCCCAAAATTCTGATGGAGGCATATGCTTGTTCTTCCGTGAAGCTTCTGACCATATTTCTTGGCTCATGCCACTGTCTCTTTTCTCTGAGTTCGTCTCTGATGACAAGTAAGGATACTTGTAAAGGAAGATTTCCCCTTAGTTCTTGATTTTTTCTTTAACTTTTTCTGATTTTTGAGTGAGATTCCCAGTTCTTCCATGATGGCATTGAAAGAGAGACACTAGAAAACATGAAATAATAGGGCATCAGTTTTAACTGCATTACTTTCATCACCCAGCGGTCTGTCTCTTGCCTCGGATTCATGAACGCAAGGTATTAGTCTCAGGCAATTCTAACACAAGGCAGCTTTTCTTCCAGTTCCCACACCTCCTCCTCCACCCGACAGCCACCCACTGTTGGGAAATCTGAGGCAGTGATTTAGGGGATACTCACAAACTCGGTACTATAACACTACCCCGTTAAAGAAAACTCGTGGCCCTCCAAATAGATAACTTACCTTTGCCGAGACACCAAAATAGAGTTAAGTTAGGTCATTTCCCCCATGGAGATGATCCAAACATTGATAGGTTTATCAAGGCATACGAACACTTGAGTAATGCTATAGAAAATGAACAAACCTTCTCTACACCAAGGCTTTGCTTTTTTCTCCCATGAAACCTTACTTTGTTCCTAAAATAAAATCTAATTCTTGATGAATTTCCTTTCTGATAAAAAAAAAGAAAAAAAACAATTTTAAATCGTATATTTTCTCAAAAACGAAAGTAAAAACACACCACACACATACAGAGATCTGGCAGTAGCAGCGACACAGCTGTGGTGGAAATGAAAATAACATGGTACTGAACTGCACAGAAAAGATGATGGTGTAATACAAAAAGAAAATGGAATTATGATTATAAAATGATATACATATGCAGATGGCATATATATTCATGTATAATAATATATATCTATTATAACTTCACTCTGACTATTCATTCACATGCACAATATATAAATGGCACAAGAAAGCATCATTTTCTGTCATTTATTGCAGCCAAGATAAGATCTCTGGATAATAAATTTCTGCTGATTGAGATAGCCATAAAGAAGCATAGTTTTTGATGCGATTACTCTCAAAACATTTCCTCAAAAAAACCAAAGCCTTCGGTAAAGTGTATGGAGGTTCAAGCATTACTTTTACTATCAAGTCACAAGTATGATTGAAAATCAAATGACAACATGCCACCAGTTGATTTATCTAGGTTGTAAATGCTTCAAAGGAAGAAACTGGATTTGTATGTGTGCAAAGTACAAAATGTTTGGTGTGATCTCAGGATCAAAGTGCATTATAGTGTCATATGCATCTTTGAAGATAGACATTTATTATATTATGTCCCCCAAAGAGTTGATATCATTTACAACAATATGCATGCTCTCATTTTTTTCCTGCCAATTTGAAAACCAGATATATACATTTAGATCTTAGGTGTGAATTATTGGTGTACAAGATGTACAAATCTAAATAAACTAGTTGGTTCAGCGCAGTATTTTTTTTTTTTTGGTCTCATGCATAAGAAAGTGTCTCAGGACTTAAATTTCATTTCTAGTTTTCTATGCAATTGAAAACCAAAATTTCTGGTCATGCATGTTAATTTCCTTTCACTGACTTGAGAAGGCTGTCTCACAATGAGGACAATAAAAATGTTTTATAAATTTACTTTAAAAATATCACAGCAAGTAAGAAATGAAATATAATGATTTTGCAGCATTAAGCGATGTGAAGTGTATGTGTTACTACTAAATGTTTTAGTGACATTGTGGTGAACAGTATTATTGGGGGTTTGGCAACCTTTGCTCATTTATTTATTTCTATGGAAGAAAGATTTTTGCATAGGATATTTCTGGTAGTAGGAAAATCATTAAAATGAAGAGGGAAAGGAGAAGAGTCATTACACATAAAACTCATGACAAATATAAGGAGGGAGTTATTATGCCCTTTATAGGGATAGTAAACAATATTTGACATAATAATTTTTGCATGAAATATAGGTTATGAAAAGAAAAGTTTTGCATATAGAGTTCAACCCATCTGATTACCCAAACTTCAACTCTATTCACTTGAAATCTGACACTTGGATTAATTTTTTATTGTTGTTGTCATTAATTAGCCACACTTGGCTGTGCTAAGTGTTTAATCCTGGTTCTTCGCTTAGGAGTCACTCCTGTAAGTGATCTAAAGACCATAGTGGGTACCAAGGAGTGAACCCATGTGGACCAAGTGAAGGACAGTCCCCTACTCACTGTGTTATTGCTCTGTTCTTGGATTAATTTTTTAAATAAAACCACTATAAATCGTGGTTATTTAAAAATTTTTTTCCATCAGATATGTTAAGATATTCCACTTTCTGCTTAACTCTCAAACATTTGATTTTAGACATTTCACTTTATTTTGCATCGGAACAACCAAAGTCAGTCTCTACGTATGACTCATGACTCATATGGATTTTACAGTGGTTGAGGGATTGGAAGGAGGCAGAGAGATAATACAGTGGTTAGGGCGCTTGTCTTGTCCTCTGTTTGATCTGGGTTCCATCCCTGTCACCCCATATGGTTCTTTAAGTCCTGCCAGGAGTGACCCCTGAGCAGAGAACTTGGCCACACTGCTAAGTGTGGCTCCCCAAACAAACAAAAGGAAAGGATAGACAGGAGAGACTTATAATCCTCCCTCCCTATTTTGAGAAGAGGTCACCATTGTAGATCTTGATCATGCATTTCAATTCAGTTTTTTTTTTTGAAAATACAATTTTCCTCTAGATTTTATAGTGCCTTAAAAGACAACAGATATCTCTCTTTTTTCCCCCCATTAACCTTAAGTGTTTATTCTTGCCACCAGTATGAGAAAGAATATAAATATAGTCTTATCAGTGTCCAGGATTCTCTGTCTTTGATCACAAACTATGATTTCTTTTTGATTCTCACTTTGTCTCCAACTGTCAAAAAGGAAACGGCAAGATATTGGGGCTGACCTTTCTGCTTCCGAGTTTTTGCCATAGCCACAAGGAAAGATGACCTTTAAAGCACCCACCGGCCCCTGAGCGCAGGTAAAGCCGTACATTCTCGAATCCACAGGAAATGAAACCGTGAAGGTCATCTCAGTAGAGTTGTGAGGGAGGGGCCGATAGTCATCAATCAACTTGCCTTTGACAATCTCAAGATGAAAGACATGTATACAATGTAACAGGATTGAACTTCTTAATTAGTTTCAAAATTTAGTAGCATTTCAAAGCTTGTATTTCTGTGCTGTTTTCACAAACATCCTCATAGCGTCTAAGAAAAGTTACGTATAAGCATGGCGGTTTCATCCCTAAATAATGATATCAGATGGTATAAGATCATGATGTGTGCCTAGCTACCTTGCAGGGGATTTGGGATATGACACCCCGACAATATCTTCCAGGCCATAGGAGCCTAAAAATTCCCCTAAGGACTTGAACCGTAGGTCCACCAGATGTGAATGGAGCTTGCGCTTATGTTTTATTTTTTGTAATTTATTTTTGTTTGTTTGGGGGGAGGTTAAAAGGCTTACTCCAGGCTCTGTGCTTAGGGATCAGTCACTCCTGACTGGGCTAAGGGTACCACATGTGATGCCAGGGATTGAACCCAGGTCTGCTGCAATCAAGGCAAGTACCCTACCAGCTGCTGTTTCATCTGGAACTCCTGATGGTTTTACAGATTTACAAACACGATAATTAATTATCATAGTGAGATTGCGTCTGATGTCAGAATGCTGGAATTTAAATTGGGTTTGTTGTTGTTGTTCTTTATTTTTTAAATTACACCCAGTGGTGGGCAAGGCTTACTCCTTGTTCTGCTCTCAGTCTTCACTCCTGGTTGGCTCAGGGGGACCATATGGGGACCATAAGAGGTGCTGAGGATCAAGCTAGGTTGGCAGTTTGCAAGGCCAGTGACCTATCCACTATACAATCTCTCCCACCATCAGAGTTTAATTGGTACTAAATTGTTAGGCAAGCTATTTATTATCTCTCAACGCCATCCCCCTACCCCCTTGCCCTGTCCTTTTATTTTATTATTTTGCTTCCCAAATGGTGCTCAGGAGTCTTCAGAATCCTCTCCTGGCAATTCTCATCCTGCTGATGTAATGCAAGTGATGTAGGCAGGTAGACAGGGAAGGGCCCACGGTGATGGAATTCCTAGATAGTAACAAAGCCAGGAGGGCCAAGGTCTGGTAAAATCCTCACCTGGTGCCAGCAGCAGACCCAGAGAAGTCTGGAATCCCTCTCAGAGAGAAGCTCCATCAGGAACAAAAGACCAGGGAAGAAATTTCAAGGAAGGCCATAGACCACTCCCAACTCTACTCGCCTGGCAGCCTCCCTAGCAGCAAACTTTTACCTAAGTAGACTCCCCACACGGGGGCCGGTTGGAGAAACCCTATGAAGACCACCTTGAACAAAGGAAGGGCGCGCAGATGCTGCCCAAGCCCATGTGCTGCTCGTGTCCACATGGCTGAGCTCATGTGTCGCCCACATCTCCCCTCTTGAGATGTGTAGTTTCACGCTGAGATGTGCATAGGGGCTCTCTCTGCCTTAAGAGAAGTGCTCATTCTCTCTTGAACACACTGCTTTCTCTCATTTCTCTTCCTGGTTCCCCTTCCTAAAATCCTCCAAATAAAATCTGTTTTTACTTCACTTTTACTAAACTGCTCGTCTAATCCTGAAATTCTTTTCTGTGAAGCAAGTCAAAGAAACTGTAAACCCTGGGTAAGGCCTTAGATTCACTTTCCAGACTTTATTGGTCTTAACCTTTCCAAGACCAGAGAGTCTCTTGCCCGCACGCCTGGCTGTCTTCCCCGGGGTCCCTCGGAGGGGATGGACTCCAGCTTCCCTCCCCGCTCCGAGCAGAGCTCCTGGCGGCCGAAGACCACCGGAACCTAGCCACAGCCGTGCTGGAGGCCCCTCTCCACACGTTCAGACAGGCCTCATGCATGAAGGTACCGGCAGAGGAACCCAGGTGTGTGTAATCCCATCAACGGCCAACATCCAGAGACTTAAAAGCGAGCTCCCAGAAGTGATATCTTATAGCCTGCTTCTCCCTCTGGGAGAAACTGGCAAGCTTCTGAGAGTTTCCTGCCCACATGGGACAGCCTTGCAAGCTTCCCATGGTGTATTCATATGCTAAATCCAGTAACAAGCTGGATCTCATTCCCCTGACCCTGAAAAAGCCTCCAGTGTGACATCCTTGGGAGGGCCGAGTTGAGAGAGACTTCTAAGATCTCAGGGAAAGGACAAATGGAGAGGTTACTGAGCCCGCCCGAGAAATCGATGATTAACAGGATTTTGTGATCGTGATCATGAACCTTTCCAACTGGTCCCCTGTGACAGAGGCAGATTGGGAGAAAGTGACCGTCTCCCTCCTCTCTGCCTACCAGAAGCCACCTTTGGGGACCACTGGCTTCACAAGGATCCAGTGACATTCTGCTGCTGGTGGGGGGGTTGGGGTGGGGTTTGGGGCACTCAGACCTGGCTGTACTATGTTGTGATACTTTTTACTTTGCTATGCCAGGGATACTGCAAGGACAGGCTACACACCAAGAAGGAGCCTTAAGTCCCGAATTATCTCTTTGGCCCCTCTTTTCTCTTTGCATCAGTTTCCTTATACAGAAAATAGAAATAAACTCGTTCTTCTTAAAGCTATAGTGAGGATCATTGAGTCCATATCTGTGAAACACTGGAGCACAAATTCCCACAAACATGGGAGGTACTGTTTCTTTAAGATGAAATTCTCTCCATCATTGAAAATAGGTCTAGGGCATTTGTTGATAAATATGTGTTTTGATGGAGAGAAGGGCCAGAAAAAACAATTTGATGCTTCAATTTTAACCATCAGGAAACCCTTCTGTGCACCAATTTCTTTGAATTATTTATTTTAATTATTATGTATTTTCATTCACATAGGTCCTATGTGTTTAAAATGTAAAACTTTCAATATATATTGTTACCTATTTTACCGAATCCTAGTACATTTAGTGTCTGTAACAGCTGGTGTCTTCCCAGTGAAAAATAGGTGGTCAGCTAAGTTTAGATCCTTCAAACTTTAAAACAACTCATGTCCATACTTATAAAGTCATTAAAAAGGAATCCCTCTAATACAGTTGCTAGGAAAACTTAATTATGCATGGATTTGCAACAATGCCAGGACCATTTATGCTGTTCTTGACACTATCCAAAAAAAGTAATTTTGTGTGTGTGTGTGTGTGTGTGTGTGTGATGTTACATAACAATAAGAGAAGTTAATCTTTTATACAGAGCAGCTGCAAATCAAGTAGAATAGTAGCATTCCTCTAAAACTAATAGGGCTTGCTTGTTTATATCTTTGCTCCCTTATTTTGCAACTCATTCTTCTCCTCTTCTTAATGTGTGTGTGAGACTGTGCTCATGAGCTCTTCACACACACACACACACACACACACACACACACACACACACACACACATTCCTTCCCTTCTCCCACCTTAATTTTCTTAACTTTCCCCTTTGGTTTATTCTCTAATTGGCAGCTGGGTATCATTTCCCTCCGATTGACTGCACATACTTGATTTCTTTGTACTCTAGTGAGACTGAGTGTTGCTATCCTCTTCCTGACCCCTTATCTTATATTGCGTATAAAAACCAGGCGGTGTTGAGGGAGGAGCTAAGCAAATTCTTGCTGTTTGGTAGCTAAAATAAATTGCCTAAGGAAAATAATCCAGGGGTGAAAAACAAAAGAATTTTTAAACTGTATAGAAGAACTCTCCTAGCATTCAGTCTGGGTTTGAAATAATGAAAGGAGCCAGGATTTCTGTCTAGGACTGGCCTCCATAGTGGTTGCAAATTTAGCATCAGACTATCAGTCTGATTTCTCAGTGTATAGTTAATATGTATGCATTCAAGGTTTTTATTCATTGGTATATCTAAAACTTTATTAAATGCTTATCTTTGGGGGTTTATTTATTTTTCAATTGTTATTATTTTTCTAGCCTGTGCTGGCTTATTCAAGAATACAATGCAAAATTTACATTTCATTAGGTGTCTTTCATTCTTTTTGTCTCCCAAGCTGTGCTGGGGGGGGAGGGGGGCGAAAAGAAGCTCTCAGAGGTACTCAGCCTACTAGGCCTGAGGGTTTGTTCAATACTTGGGAATGGGAATATATAACTGCTTGCTTCCCCCAATCACCTTCTCCCCCCCAGCCCCACCCAGAGAGGGTACCACCTGGGCCAGCCCAGCAGTGCTCTGGAGGCCACCAGGGCTACCTGGTGCTTCCAGGGAGGTGTGCAGTGCAAGAGACCGTCCCTTTGCCTGTGCCTATAAGTTTTGTGCTGACTCCTTGGTCCTAGGTTTCTTTCTTTACTTTATGAGATTCTTTATTTAAATACATTTGAATGCTTTCTGACATTGTCTAAGAAATTTGTACATTACATATGGGAGAAAATTTAGTAAAGACTATTTAATTGACATGGGGGAAAACATAGTAAATACTATAGCTGTCTTGTCTTTCTTTCTTTTCTTTTTTTGATTTTTGGGTCACACCCAGTGATGCTCAGGGGTTACTCCTGGCTCTGCACTCTGGAATAACTTTTGGCAGTGCTTGGGAGACCATATGGGATGCCAGGGATTTGGGTTATTCCTCTATCTGCACTCAGGAATTACTCCTGACGGTGCTCAGGGGACCATAGAGGATGCCAGGGATCGAACCTGAGTCAGCCTCATGCAAGGCAAATGCCCTACCTGCTGTACTCACACTCCAGCCCTATAGCTATCTTTTAGAAAAAATTCTTTGCATAAAACTTGAAGAAAGGCTATGATTTGAATTGGTTTTGTGAAGATCATATTTAGCAAATACACAATATAAAGAAAAAGGTTGAGAAATAGAGGGAGTATTATTTTTTTATTTGTTTGTTTGTTTTTGGGGGTCACACCCAGCGATGCTCAGGGGTTATTCCTGGCTTTTCACTCAGGAATTACACCTGACAGTGCTCGGGGAACCAATGGGATGCCAGGAATCGAACCCAGGTCGGTCGCATGCAAGGCAAACGCCCTACCTGCTGTGCTATCGCTCCGGCCCCGAGGAAGTATTATTAATGTTATATTATTTTCTTGGTGTGGTAAACTTACGGCTGTATTTCTGTGGGAGCAGTGTCTTGATGAGTTGATTATTTCTTTTTAAAAAGTAGGCCCAAGCATTTTTTAAAAAACTTTATTATTTTTCATTTCAATTTTGTGGTGTCATGGGGTTGATGCTCAGGGCTTATCCTTGGCCCTGGGCTCAGGGATCACATCTGGCCGTGTTTAGGGAACCAGAATTAAACCGGGGGTCAGTGTGCATGCATGTAAGTGCTCTGACTCTGTACTGCCTCTCTGGCTCTCATTTAGAAAAACAATTTTCTATTAAAACATACCTAAGCCCATTGTAGAATGGCATGCAATATGCACATATGTGTATGCACATATAAAAGAATTTTAAGAATTTGTCTATCCAGCAAGAAATTTTTACCTGAGGCAGCTGCTCAGACCCATATTCCCAAACTCTTAGAATATAGAAATTTATACATTTATTCTCTTCTAACATTAGACTTAATTCCATGAAAAACTACCAAAAATGAGGTTACTCTTGCACCAATGTAACATTTTAATATAAATCCTTATGCCTTTTCCAATGCTTCTGAATTTCAACTCTTTTTTTCCCCACTTTTAAAGTTGTAGCAAGAACCTTTGATATCCACTGCCCCAGGGTTAGGGATGATAAGGAAAGAGAAAAAGAGTCAAATTTGCAGCTGAGAGCTCTTAAATAGCCTTTTATGGATCTACAGAAGCCCTGGCCTTCTTTGAAGCTATTAATTACCACAACCAGGTGTTTGAAAGGAAAAAGAAGGCTCTTTGAATGGAAAAGTTTGCCTCAGAGCCTTCAGGATCCAACAAATAGGATTGGGGATGGGTGTGAAGAGATTTGTTGTGAATTGGTTTTCAAAAAGTCCAACATGCTGAGGAGAAAGCTTGGAGAGTGAGGAATACCAATACCTCAATTGCCCTTTGTGGGTTCTAACACCCAGGGGATGCCACAAGGCAGACAGCTTGATTGGAGCCCAAGAATGTAGGGAATTGGTACCCATTCTCTCACCTAGACTATTACAGGAAGGTCCCTCAAGGAGACTAACATCCGGCCATATTGAGATGAAGTCTTCCGGGCCTTTGTGGGGCATTCAAGGGCAAGTGAGCCTTTTCTTGGCCCCAGGAAGGGCAGGAAAAGGGTTTCAGAGTAGGCAAAGGAGGCTGGAACGTGGCTCACTTTAGCATCGTGCCCAGAAAGCAGAGAACTGCTTTGATGTGTGGGGAGAAGCTTCTAGAAGGCAACCGGAGCTAGACAATTCTTCTGACATCAATGCCTGGCAATCAGAGTGTCCACAGGCCACTTTCCTTCTCAGAGTCACGCTGCATGGTCACTGTCAGCCCCTCTTACAAGCTCGGAGCTCCCGTGCTCCCTCCAGAGATTGTTCTTAAATGTCCATGACCAGATCTGTCATGAGGATTGGGGCTGATGTCCTGGGGGTTAGCTTTCTCTTGCCTACGGAGCAGTGCCTGATCCTTTTAGCAACTGAGAACTTGAGTTAGGGCCATAAAACTACAGTTCACAAGAAATTCTTTGTCTGCCCCTGTAGGGAGCCATTTTACCTTACTGATCTTATCCTATCACCATGTGTTTATCACTAGCTAATGCCCATGCCTCACCTAGCAAAGGTTGCCACTCCTGATCTTACTGATCATATCCTATCACCATTTGTTTATCACTAGCTAATGCCCATGCCACACCCTGCATTTCTATTGGGGGTCTCAGCATGCCTACTATACCACCTCCTCCCAGCAGGGAGGTATAAATACTGTAACTTCCATAGAATAAACACCTTTTCTCCCTCCTCCGGCTCTGTGTCTATTCATTAGGCTGCATCCCCTTCTCAGCCCCAGGAAGGGTTCTCCCTGCTGAACAGGACGAGACCTCCACGTTGACCTCCACATGCCCCTTCTCCTGTAGAGAATGATTCTGCCTCAAGGTAAATCTAGGCTGACAGAAGATGTTAGCTATGCGTAGTACATGTGTCCACCATATGTAAAACCTTTAAGGTATCAGTCTGTATATCTTATATATCTATTGAGTAATTTTGTTGCAAGCTACAACATCCCAATCTGGACCCCCGAAACCTATGTGGTCCCTCTTAAAAGAATAACAGAATTCACTTTAGCTATGAGGGTGCACTCTGCGATTAGATCTCTTTAACATAAGGTCATTAATTCACTTTTGGTTTAAAATGCTTTTAAGGGAGTAGGACGGTATTGGCTCAACTACTGTAGCTCTCTCCCACCGTCCATCTCTTTTCCCTCCTTATCTGAGTGTCTGAGACTTGTGGAGGGCTGGACATTGCTGAGAATGGAAGAGGCTACTACATATGCTTCTGGGCAGTGTCCACCACTTGTCTTTCTTACGTCTACCTGGCTTCCAGGGCAGAGCTACACTTTGCGACTTTTCTACTTCCGCCTCCAACTTACACAACTACCAGGAGTACTACCAGTCCTTTCACAAACACATTCGTGGGAAAGGCTGTGAAATTTTTTAATGCTTCCTCTGAGATACTCCAGGAATGAGCACTATAAAGTTGTTCATAGACTAACTCCTGGATATTGGTATACTTGACTCAAGAGACTTGTCTATAAATCTCACCAGTGTTTTTGGCTGCTCCGGTTAACACAATAATGACATTTTCTATTTAGGAGTTCCTCTGAACTTTTCTCAGGTCTTTCTTTTCTTTTTCTTTTCTTTTTTTCGTTTTCCAAGATGGGATGAAGCTAAGGGAGACTCATTAGGCCTCCATCCAGGGATACTGACATCATCTCAAGTTTAATGCTTCCTTCCAATTCCTTTTTTATTGTCTGGTGGCCAAAAATTGGTGTAAGGGATAGAAAATATTTGTACTACTACTTTATTATTTTTATTTATTTATTTTTTTTTGCTTTTTGGGTCACACCCAACGATGCTCAGGGGTTACTCCTGGCTCTGCACTCAGAAATCACCCCTGGCGGTGCTCGGGGGACCATATGGGATGCTGGGAATCGAACCCGGGTCGGCCACGTGCAAGGCAAACGCCCTACCCGCTGTGCTATCGCTCCAGCCCCTGTACTACTACTTTAGCATGGTTGTCCTGTTGTTCATAAATTGTTGTCCCATTGTTCATCCATTTGCTGGAGCAGGTACAGGGGCTCCATTATGAGACTTGTTATTACTGTTTTTGGCATATTGAATATGCCATGGGTAGCTTGCCAGGCTCTGCTGTGTGTTCGGGATAAGTTCAGTAGCTTGCCGGGCTCTCTGATAGGGTCGGAGAAATCGAACCCGGGTCAGTCACGTGCAAGGCAAATGCCCTACCCGCTGTGCTATCACTCAGAGAGTATAATTTCATAGATTTTCCTCAAGTTTGGAATTTTGTGTTTCAGTTCTTGCTAATTACATATATATATTATAAATTACAAATATATATAATATATATTTATATATTTACTAAAACAGTTTATTAAAAAACATGTGGATCTTCAGCTGGAGAAGCATAAATTTCAGGACTTTTGTTTATGCTACAAATTTGTAAAGTCTAAAATGCGAAGTTAAGAGTTTGTTTCATCCTAGCTTGGAGATAAACACAAGATAAAACTCGATGCTTGATCAAAGTAGAGAAAATGTAGGAAACAAAGGCAATAGCACATAAAAATAATGGGGGAAAATGTCCCTTTCCTTTGCTTATCTTTCTCTCTTAGCAAAATCACTTCAGTTCTGTAACAGTTTTCACTTTATTTCGAGTCAGTCCCACTGAATATCCCACTCTAGAATTATGATGGAGTGTGTGATCAGTTCCTAGCTTCCACGTAGTCTTAAAGTTAGTTAAAAGAATGTGGTCTCTAGGTACATGCTTTTAACCTACTGTATAGACTACTCAAACCAAGAATGATTCTGTCTGTGACTTTCTTATGTTTGTAGTGATTTTCATGATTGAATGGGCAGCTTTCTCACTCTTTAATTCCGGATAGTGAATTTTTTCTATGCTCAGAGCAGGCTATTACACAGTCAGTTAATGATGAAACAAGGTACCTATACAACACTATTAAATTCTATATATGTGGGGCTGGAGCGATAGCACAGCGGGTAGGGCGTTTGCCTTGCACGCGGCCGACCCGGGTTCTAATCCCAGCATCCCATATGGTCCCCTGAGCACCGCCAGGGGTAATTCCTGAGTGAAGAGCCAGGAGTAACCCCTGTGCATCGCTGGGTGTGACCCCAAAAACCAAAAAAAAATAAATTCTATATATGTATGTATATAGAATTATGTATATGTATGTATATGTTTTTTTACACTGCTTCTTTACTGATATTTTCTTTTGAATATCCTACTGGCTTTAAATGATATCCTGGTAACACGCCAACACTGAGGTTGAGGAAAGCACAGAATTTCCCCCCCAAACGGCAGAAAGACTTGAATCCTTTATTTGTAATCCCAAAGTCATCTTCTCATTGGAACAGAGACAGCTTTCACTGTTTGTTTGTTTTTTAAGATAGTGACAACGTGTATATTGGAGGTTATTTCTAAATGGATGTTAATTACTTCCTGGCCTCTCTGTTAATTGATCGATGTAAAGATTTCCAGGCAGAAGAAAGCTTCTTTGTAGAATTACAGAAATAACCTGATTAGAGGAGAGACTTCTTCAAATCATTTGCTAACCCAGTTGATCAGACTCCAAGAGAAAAGAGTCTGGAAATATTTGAAAGCTTCTTATAAAGGACCAAACGACACAAAGAGAAGATAAATACTAAGTTAGCATGGGTTCCTAATAGACACTAGTTTCTTAGTTTGTATGGTTCATAAAGACTTAGTGATCTAGTCAGTGCTGTTATTAAATTCTTTTTATTTTTGTTTTGTTTCCTCTCAAGTGGAGTTAAAAGCTGGGAGGGTTAGGGTGGGCCCTCCTGGTGATTCTCAGTCTTGTGGTTTAATATTAGGGCACAAGGACTCTGATATTCAGACACTCTGGAGATAAGGATAACTTGAACCAGTCTGGTTTCCCAGTTTCCCCAACAGTGCTAGGTGGGGCTCAAGGATTGGGGACTAGGTAGTGCCAGTGATTGAATGGGGAATGTGGCTTGTCTGCATGCAAGGCAAGTAATTACCTTAATATCTGTACTATCTCTCCATCTCCAAGTCATTGTCACTCTCACTGTCATCCCGTTGCTCATTGATTTGCTTGAGCGGGCACCAGTAACGTCTCCATTGTGAGACTTGTTGTTACTGTTTTTGGCACATCAAATACTCCACAGGTATCTTGCCAGGCTCTGCCGTGCAGGCGAGATACTCTCGGTAGCTTGCCGGGCTCTCCGAGAGGGGTGGAGGAATCGAACCCGGGTCAGCCACGTGCAAGGCAAACGCCCTACCCACTGGGCTATCGCTCCAGCCCATCTCCAGGTCAGCATTTTTATTTGAAATTTACAAAGTCTGAGTTAACTCTGAGTGGAAAAACAAGGTAAATTAGGCAGAAAGAAAATTCTGATCAATTTTAAGAAGTGATTGACGGAGTGAACTAAGTAGTATAATCACATCACTTAAATCCTACTCATTATTTTCTGTGTCTGTCTGGATGGATATATCAAGAAATGGAAATTTGTTTTTCTGCAAGTTGGTCTTTGAGCCCTATTTAGGCAGGTAACTACGAGGTTCAATGATGCCAAACCACACTGCATGTTCATAATGTTAATTTCCTTGAACAAGCAGTCCTTATCTTTGTAAAAATAGAATTCTTAAAAAATTTAAAGAAAATCTCATTTTCCACAGTATCAATCTCTATGGAAGAGTTTTTGAAAGGAAAAAAAATAATGATTTTAATATGTGTGTGCATCTGGACATAAAATTACTTAACTACAAGAAGTATAATGAGATGGTTCCTAAAGGCTAGTTAAACTGCAGCAGAGGGCAGAAAATTTTTATTGTCAGTAAGAGTTAATTAATAATGCCATTTGGCACTGTTAGACATGCAGAAAATATTCCAAGAAATAAGAATGCTTTGCTTTCTTTTTTGCTTTTCGAGGTTATTCAGCTATATTTAACTTGCTAACATGGAAATAGACTTCACAGTATAAGGGTCAGGATTGGAAGCTAATTGAAATTCATTGTGTTGCAATTTTGAATAGCTCATATAGGATATTATATAATGCTAGTCAAATGCAATAAGGTATTTGGAAAAATGAATTTTCTTGGATAGATTTATAGTCTTATGATCTAACTAAATTTTCTCAGGCCATGATCATGGTCTACTGTTCATTCCTTCTGTAGTTCCAATTTTGCTGGAAAAAGCTCTAAAACTATTTTCATTTAAAATTTTAGTCTGCAGTGAAATAAGCTGCATTTCCCCCTATTATAGTAGTCTATAGATGGGCTTGTCAGGCAACACTTCCACAGGATTAGGGGCTGCCTGGTTGTCGATGCACTTGTTCAATCTTTTCATGCCTCCCTGTTCTCTTCTTAACTTTAAGCAGCATTTCTCAAAGTACAACCCAGAGATAACTTGCCAGTGTTAATGAAAATGCACGTTTGCCACCTAATTTGAAGACAAACTGCTGCACTCAAGTGGGTTTTAATGAAAATTTATGTTTGCCAACTACTTTTAAGTAAAACAGCTGTATGGAGGACTATTGGGGAAAGAAAGCTCAGATAAAAAAACACTATTCAAAAAAAAAAAAAGAAAAGAAAGAAAAACAAAAAATAACCCTAATCTCTTATCTGGAAGATTGTTTTAAGAACCACTCGTGTGCACTGCTGACTATGGGAACACACTATATTTGAATCACTTTTGATGAAAACTAATGTGCACAAATAGTTTTGAGCATTCACTGCCTGATTTTTTTAGAAAAGACAAATAAAGACAAACACTAACTTCTGCTCTGTCTTCACTGGGGAGGAAACCCTAGAGGGCAGAGTGGCTCTAATCTATAATTTAGAGTGTTTTCCTAGACAATCGGAGGCACACTGAAATCCGACAACTGCTTATGTTAAAAATGGAGTTTACATGTTTTGCCTTAATGTACAAACCTGGGAAAGAGGATGAAGTTAGGCCACAGTTGATGGTGCTCCTTAGCTTACTCTTGGCTCTTTACTCAGTCTCAGGGGACCATATTGGGTGCTGGGGATTGAGCCTGGACAAGCCATCTGCAAAATTAGTACCTTCTCCACTGTACTATCTCTCTGGCCCTGTAAAAACTTTGTTTTTAGCAAAGTTGATATCAAAACCTGAATGAACGATTTGAGGCTCTTCCTGTTCCTGGAGCGAGCAGATATCATTGGGCTACACTAGCACACAACAGGGACAAATGGAGACATTGCCTGGCGCCCGCTTGAGCAAATTGAAGATCAACGGGATGACAAGTGACAAGTGATACAAGTGATGGCAAGGAGGTGTGAGGCTGTATCTAATAGGATAGCAAGGGCTGGAGAGTTGAGAGTAAGTCTACAAGGAAGAGTCTACAGAGAGTATAAGGAACTCAGGTATCTAAATGAATGAAGATTGTATGGCATACTATACGACCAGGCATGACACTGGTCAGTAGAATGCAGTGACGCTTCTATCTTAATGATGTGCAAAGTTTCTTTATTGATCCTCCATGGAAAAGCTCTTCGCATTGAATGTTGAATGTTAAGTAGGTCTGTATATGTTGCTTGGAATTAGTGGTCAAACTTCTTACATCAGTCAATAAGCAATGATTTATTGAGTGATGCACATCAGATTATGCTAGTTTGTTCCTGCATGCCAGAATCAACTGAGCCCCTTAGATAATTATTATTGTTTTGGCCCTATTCCAAAATAATTAAGCTAGAATTTCATGCATTGCCAATTTGGTTTGCTTGCCGCTTTTGTTTTGGATGCCATGACCTTGTTATTAATTTTAATATTTGTATGAGGAAAAGAGGTCTTAAATGTAGCTTGAGTGTCTGAATCAGAAAACATGCTTTCCAAGCCAGACTCTGTTTTATGTCCAATGTTTTCTTCTTTTTCCTTTTTTTTTTCCATTTCTGGGTCATAACCAGGGTTGCTCAGGGTTTACTCCTGGCTCTGTGCTCAGGGATCACTCTGGGTGGTGCTCAGGGATCATATGTGACACTGAGGATCAACTGTGGGTTGGTCACATGCAAAACAAATGTCCTATCCATTATTCTATATCTCTGGTCCTTGTCCAACATTTTCTTACTGTCCAACTGCCCATGTGAGTAAAGAACAATACTTACTATATCAATAGGGAACTGGCATCTATTAGTTAATAGGACTATTAATAGGACCTTTATAGGTTATTTTATTTTTTATGCCATTATATTATTTCATTAAATTCTCAGCAAATCTGAGGATTATAGTCTAAAACTGAATTAAAGTCTAGAATTGAAATCTAGACTGGAATTAATGTCTAAAATGGGAGAATAAAAGTCTAAAACTCCAGATAGACAATTCTGATATCAAATTTAGTGCTTAGCTCAACTGAAAAGCAATAGTTCATAGCATCAAATCAAATGCTGTATGTGAAAATATTTTGAAAGTATGTAAAATTAGCGGTATAGAGTTTCAAACAATATACCAATATTAATTTTCAGAAGGGACCACATTTTTACTCAAAAACTCAGAAGTATATCTTTAAAAATTAGTTTACATGCAAGGCCAGTATTATTATTGTTAAGTCCTTGCATCTAAATTCATCACTCCTGAACTGTTTTGGTAGCATTTTTGTCATATTAGTCTTCGAGAATATGAATGTATGTAAATTGTAGTTTCTGTATATGGAATTCTCTATATGGAACATATAGTGATTATGAAACTTAAAATGATATAGCATTTATTCCAGTACTTGGTTCTATTCCTTCTGAAAATGTGAACTCTGATCTTGGGCTAATATGATGTTGCATTCACTTTACAAACAGTAAATCCTTATGTGTGATTTCACAAACAGTAAATGCACTGAAGCCTTGCATGAGTAAAGAAATTAACTGTTGCACTGTTGCACTGTCCTCCCTTTGTTCATCGATTTGCTTGAGCGGGCACCAGTAAAGTCTCCATTGTGAGACTTGTTGTTACTGTTTCTGGCATATCAAATACGCCAAGGGAAGCTTGCCAGGCTCTGCCCTGTGAGCAGGATACTCTCGGTAGCTTGCTGGGCTCCCCAAGAGGGATGAAGAAATAGAACCCGGGTTGGCTGCATGCAAGGCAAACGCCCTACCTGCTGTGCTATTGCTCTAGTCCAAAAAAAGTAACAGTATTGCATTATTGTAGCCTTTAAAAAATTAAAAATACTAAATATGTGTTAGTGCTATTTACAGGTATTTTCTTTAAAATAGCATTTAATTAAAGCATTTTTTAATTAAAAAATCATTTAATTCTTTAAGTCAAAGAAAGCAATACTGAGAAACACTCAGGGCAAGAATCAACTGTTTCGAACATTCTATCCAGGAAAAATGTAATGTCGACTGAAGGGATGCATGCTTCAAAAATTAGAACCCTGTTAGAGCTAAGCAAAGTGAAGGCCAAAATGCAACATGATTGCACAGCTAGCTTCTTTCTACTTCTGAGAAATATGTTTTGGGGGATCACTTCATCTGTCAAGGTAATCCCATTAAGGAGAATCAAAACCAACGAATCCCATATCGAGGGAAGATGAAAGACATCTTCAATTCTCCTCCTCACCGTGAAGAAGAAACAAGCCCAGGAGGAAAGTAGACATTCTCTGTCACAACAAATTAAATATGCACTTGGCTTTCTGTGTCACTTAGCTGAGTTAGAGTGGGAATTATTTACAGCAGGTCGAATGCAGGTGGGCAATAAATCTCGAGGGATCTGAAATGAATGTGTACGGAAATTCTTCCCACTATTTATTTTCTCCTTTTTGCCCTTCTCTTCAATACATTTGGAGTGTATTGAAAATGGCAAAGAATCCAGAGAAATGAGTATGAAACCAGCAGCGCTCAAAAAAGATTGCTACAAGAACAACCGCTTCATCCTGGGCAAGTGGGAGGAAATGAAATAATATCATCGTGCAAAGATGTTCATCAATGCAAAGAGTGAAGTCGAGTGAGTGGAAAATGGAAGATGCTATGCATTTATTTGGAGCATAAGACTTTGCTTGGAGCTTGCAAGAAATAATATATCGCTTGGAAAAAAAAAACCCTTTCAGTTCTTTAGAAAGTGGTAATACTATCTATCAGAACCCACAGGAGATTGTTAAACTGTGCAAGGATGTGCAACTTGAGAGCTTGAGGTTAATGGCTTTCCAGCCACGGATGCTCTTGATTGTGTCGTGCTTTCCTGAGTGATGTTCTACTTAGCTCAATCTCTTCTGTGACATTAGAAGAGACTCACAGTTGATTTTTCCTTTTTTTTTTTTGGGGGGGCACCGTCTTTCTGAACTTTGATGATCCAAGGCCACTTTGAGTTTCCGTGTATATAATACATCTTACAGAGTATAATCAATTTGCATTGAAAGTTAACATTGTCATTATTATAATGAAAAGATAGAGCTACTGGTAGCTGGAAAGAATATAATGGACAGAATATATGCAAAAAGAGGAAAAAAAAGATTCACACCGATGAAAAGAGTTCCACAAAATTAATCCTTTGTTTTCATGCTTTGCATGGCTACAAAGTCTGAATCTACATATTCATAAGGAGTTACCTTTTGCTTTAGTTTTGGTTTTTGAGCCATACCTGAAGATGCTCAGGTGCTACTTGTGGTTCTGCACTCAGGAATTACTCCTGGCAGTGCTCAGGCAGACATAGGGGATGCTGAGAATCAAACTTGGGTTGACCACATGCAAGACAAATGCCCTACCTGCTGTACTATTTCTCTGGCCCCAAAGTTACTTATTTTTAATGCATGAAAATAAAATTAAGACAATAATTCTCTTGATGTCAAAGCAGGTTCCTGTAGGTACACCTATCTTGGTGTCTGTACCAACACATCATGTCTGTGTCTGACACGCATGGCACATCCATTTCCAGTGCAACATATTCAATGCCTGGAACAGTTGATTTTTGCTATAGTAAAAGTATATGGAATTATGTCTGTGCTTGATAGGGACAGATATCACTTTTGTATCAGAAGCAATTTATACTGAACGCATTTTAAAAAAATGGATCACACACTATATACTGAGAACTGTGTCCGAGTCCTTCTTTTCTCGCAAATTAATTTGCCACATCCTAAATCAATAAAGTGGTTCTAGAAGTGGAGTTGGTCTCGTAAGTTTGCTTACACTATAGTCCATAAAAGAAACAAAAAAGCTTGCATGCAAAAACAGTGAGAAAACATAATAGAAAAATGAATAAATCAGAAGCAAAAATGAGTGTCTTAAATAAAAATTCATATCAAATGAAGCTGGCATTATGAGGAGCGCATAAAGCATAACGAATAAGCATTCATTTTTCAAATTAGTTGCATAAAACAAGACACCTCAAGAGCAAATTGAAAGTTAAAACAAAGCAGATCAATGAAGTGTCCCTTTTAGTAAAAATGATTTCTCTAACAAGGTCCAGAGAAGGAGTGCTAGGTGTTCTCAAAACTGCACTGCGGTTTGGGGAAACTTTTATGATGAAACCAGGATAACATCAAATATGACTGGTTTAGGGATTTTAAGAAACTGCTTCTACTTCAGGAAAGTGGAAGTAGTGAGAGATTATTAATCAAAACTGGTCACATAATTTGTAGCACTAGTGCAAAATTTAAATGCGAAAACTTTGTTTAAAACTTATTAAAAATTTTAAGACAGTGACTGCCGACCAATAAGCATTATTCAAAGTCCATAGTCTCAAAATCATAGCAGCATTTTAAAACTGAAGTAACACCTGACTATATTATAATGGTACTGAGTTTTGTATGTGCTTATTCTAGTATGCCTATGAAGAAATCCTAATCACAATCATCTTTGAAGAGTGTAAACTCCTGTTGTGATTTTATTCAAAACTAAGTTAAATGGCTTCAACCCTAAGCCTCAATGTAATTTGGAAAAGTAATCTCTAATATACTTTATTTTATGTTTTTCTAATATATTTTAGTATTCTTATATTATTTATTACTTTCCAGGCCAAAAGACCTGGTGAATTGTCTTTTAATAAATCAGGCGTTAATGCAAGTGCTCAGTTTCAAATTACTACACTTATATCTTTATTTATATCTCTTTGCTTCAGAACATGTGCTCAGCATTTTTATTGGAATGGCTGACATTTCTTTCACAATCTTTTTTTTTTTTGGTTTTTTTTTTTTTGGGTCACACCTGGTGATGCACAGGGGTTACTCTTGGCTCTGCACTCAGGAATTACTCCTGGCGGTGCTCAGGGGACCATATCGGATGCTGGGATTTGAACCCGGGTCGGCCGAGTGCAAGGCAAGCGCCCTACTCGCTATGCTATCACTCCAGCCCCCTCACAATCTTTTTTTTTATATCTTTTTGATTTGAGGTTTATTTTTCCATGATCTGTCTAGAGTTTCTGTTTTAAGAGCAAATAACTGAGAAAGCAACTGAGTTTGGAATTTCTGCACCGTCATTCCAAATAGCATTAATTGGATTTAGTGTATAAGGCACTTCCTTCTTTTCATTAATAAATGATGGGACTCTTGTGCCAGAAGCACCTGGCCGGGATTCAAGAGCTCTTTGCTCTAACTCAAAAATGGCTCTTCTGGGCATCTAATTCAATAGAGTGTTACAAAAACAGGCAAGCATCCTTAACCTCCCCAAACTTAAGGCAGATAACACAAAAGAAAAATTACCCAGTCCTAGAAAGAGATGACTCACCTGGTCGGTATCATTACTCTTTCGTGATTTGTATATAAATTCACCAATGGCTACAAAAACAGAAAGGACCAGTCCAGCAGCCAGAACGATGAAGATGCCCCCAATATTTTCGACTCCTAGAGCACTGGCCTCTTTGCTGTCTTCCTCGGGGCAGCCATTCCCTCGCCACCACTTTTCTTTCATCATATGAAGTTTTCCTTCTTCTTGTAATTGAAGAATAGCAATAGTGATTTTATCCCGGTAAGGAGAACCTGCAAGGATGATCATTTGGATATCGGTCACCAAAAAGTAGAAGAAGGTGTCAAGAAGGAATACTATCTTAGACATAACTACCTGATGGCTTTTGGCATTCCCACTATACAAGCTGACTGATAACGAGCACAGAAGTCAAATTCTAAAACTTGAAGGCTCTAATGAATTGGGTAGGGGAATAGCTGACGTGTTGAGATGAACCCTTGCATTGCACATTGGGTATTCTTTTTAAACAAGAGAAACAAAGCTAGAAATTTTGACACACCTCTGCTTCCGGTGAGTTATTCATGAATCTTTTCCCCATGTTTGGAGATTTCATAGGTTCTATTTTACTTTTTCTTGGCTTGGATTTTGGTTATTTAATACTGTGACCGTCTTGATCACTAATATTATTTCTTTTATCTTCTTCCTATGGGAGTGGCTAAATAGTTTTCAAATTTCTTTGCAATACACTGTGGTTGTGTGCCTTTTTCCTATCCCTTGGAAGCCTACATGATGTAAAATTATGTTAAATCTTATCCATCAATCCTTTCACAGTGACCCTTTAGTCTCTCTCACCCTTTCCCCAATAACTGGCAGGAAGGCAGGACTTCAAATCACTAGTAGGTGACCAGGTCCTAGAATAAATCCATAAAGGAGAATTTCTCTTTACATCCACATTGGACCATAGTAAGGTCAAGAAATAAACACTTATTAGAACCTGGCAAGCTTCGATATGCCAAAAACAGTAACAAGTCTCACATTGGAGATGTTACTGGTATCCGCTTGAGCAAATCCATGAGCAACAGGATGACAGTGACAGTGACAGATGTAATACATAAAATATTGCATATGTTGTTTATAGTAATTAGTCAATACTAACTCATATACCTATTCCATGAATAGCAGGCCTTGAATAATTCAAAAATCAGTTAGTTAAAAAATTCTAAGGTCCAGGGGCCGGAGTGATAGCACAGTGGTTAGGGCGTTTGCCTTGCACGCGGCCGACCCGGGTTCGATCCCCGGCATCCCATATGGTCCCCCAAGCACCGCCAGAAGTAATTCCTGAGTGCAAAGCCAGGAGTAACCCCTGAGCATCACTGGGTGTGACCCAAAAAGCAAAAAAATAAAAAATAAAAAAATTGTAAGGTCCAGATTGATATAATTTCTATTCTATATTCTAGTAAAGTCTTTAGTGTGCTAATTTTATTAGAACTAAACAGCCACTATTTGCTTAAAGTTTTACCTTGCCCAATGATGTATAATTATGTGAATCATTGCAAAGGAAGAGATGAAAGATGTTAAGATACTTAACTTAATTTCTCCTTGGACAATGATCAATATTTGCTAGTATTTATTATACTCAGAAGTCTATGCCTGTGTAAACTTTAGAGATATTTTTGGTGGACATGGAAGAATTAAAACAAATAGAAAATAAAAAATCATGCACTTTAGAACTGGAAATGATCATAGGAATTAAAATTTTAGTCCTCTTATTTAATATTTGGAACAATGTAGGAAGCCAAAGTATAAATGAAAATAATAGGTACTGGAAGATCTAAGAATCTTCTCCCTCTGCTCTCCTCACTTTTCTTTTCTCCCCATAGACCTCTTATTCTATGATATGGTTGAAATTAGAAAAGCAGAGTGTGACATAGGTCACAGTTTAATTTTCTTCCCTCCACCCCAGTATCTCCCCAGTATCTAAAAGTGATGGTTAGTACTCAAAATCTAGAGTGAAAGAAGAGCAAAAAATTTTTTTGGAGTTAGATTGTGACTTCCCCACTAGGAGTAGAGAATTTGCATTCATTGAGACCTCTTGTTTCAGTGGGATTTGGGTGGTGCTTGGGTCACACTCAGAATTATCAGGACTTATTACGGGGTTGGAGTCTGTGCTCATGGGTCACTCCTAGCAATACTCGGGGGCCATATGGGGTGCTCGAGATCAAACTGGGTTCAGCCACATATGAGGCAAGACCTCTACTCTGTGCTGTCTCTCTGGCTCCATCACTGAGATTCTATGTGAGGAAAAACTTAATTTGGGAGGGACCTCCCCAGTGGTATTCAAGAGACCCAGGGTTCCAGAAAGTGATTCTCAGCCAGTGGGTCACTCTACAGGGGCTATAGATGCCATTCTCCTCAGGCCTGCAATGTGGGAGATAGTTGGGTCACTCTGATGGTACTTGGGGTCCTTTGGAGTCACACCTGGGAGTACCTGGGGATCTCTAAGCCAGAACTGCACCCACTGCACCCAGGCATGCGTGTGGGACCTTTTGCTCTTGGGAACTGAACTCAGGTCATGCATATGATAGGCATGTATCCCTAAGCATTATCTTATCTCCAGTTCCCCCCAAATAAATTCTGATATTATTTGAACTATTAAAAAAAGATACGTAATTTAGTCAGAGAACAAAAGGCTCTGGAAAGGCAAATTAAAAAACATCGGTCACTTGCTTAAACACCTCCAGAATAACGGCTAATGTCAAAATGAGCACCATTAGCATCCACATAGCGTGGGGGCAATTAAGAACCAGCAAAATATGGCTTTATGTACGTGAAATTGCTTTGAAAGGTGTCAGAATGTTTCTTCTGGTAGCAGTT
Source organism: Sorex araneus (assembly GCF_027595985.1). Taxonomy (NCBI): domain Eukaryota; kingdom Metazoa; phylum Chordata; class Mammalia; order Eulipotyphla; family Soricidae; genus Sorex; species Sorex araneus. The sequence continues at coordinate 193,384,049 of NC_073303.1, forward strand.
GCAGCAGTAATAATAATAGTATACACAGCGGGCATTCCATAAATGTTGACTCTCTCTCCTCTCTCTGCCTTTAGGCTGTACAATACCAAAATCATTTCAGGCAGACATAGATAGGATCTCTCTTTAAAGCCAGTCTCTCAGGAAGGTGATTTCCGGTCTCCTGGTAACCTGTTTAAGGCTTAACTGTTCTCTTTCTCCTCAAGTTTTATTTGGAGTTCCTCAGGACCCCTATTTCTAGAGCTTCTGTCCTAAAAGTCTCTCAGAAATGAAGTCTTCAATTTTGTGTTATGACTAAAGCTGATTTTGTCGATCTTTAACCATGGGAAGGAATTTGGAGCCCGTAGGGAATTGTTAGGGCAAGACCAAACTTGTGCAGAGAGCAATTTTTCTTATATCTAAATATATTTTCACTTCAGTCTTTGGTGTCGTTGCTTAAATGGACTGACACTGGAAGTCATTTCTCACAAGTCATTGAAAAAAATATGTATGCCCACAGATCTTTCTGAATAGCAACTGATCTTTCTTAAAGAGTCAATTCATCATAGGAGAAACATCTCACAAATTTATCTAACAGCTGTATTCCCAATGGATGTATTCTCTCTGAGGTCTGCCATCTGTTCCAATTATTCCTTCATTGTTTTTGGTTTAAAAGCATGACAGGTTTATGGCCACGAAGAAAAATTCCTGGAGTGTATGTCTTTTCATCTAGAGAGGGGTAAAACTCTTCCACATTGGAAATTGTATGTCAGATTTTGGGTAAGGTTAGCCAAAAATGTAGACTGAACAGATACATTCAAATCTCTCTGCATCACATTATATAAAATATTATGCTACTGATTGCTGGGTCAGACTCATTCACATAAATGTAGAGTCATTTTCAGTACTGTTTTAAGTTAGGAATCTTTCAGAAAAGAACCACTTGCTTTCTTGTCACTCTGACTCATTTTGGGGCATTGGAGTTTTATTCTATTATATTCCATTAAAAGTCTCATATTAAAGTGCAAATATTCTCAGAAGTAGTGAAACACATGCTCTTTTCTTTTATTATTACCAGATAGGAAATTTGATGGGCCAAGAGGGGGTGGTGAAGGTGGTGAAAAGTAGCTTTTGACATGGAGGATAGGATGATAAAAGTACATTTTTCAGCTATATAATGTAAGTTTAAAGATAGTTCTATTAATAAACTACAGTTGCCCTTCTAAGAAGATGCAGAATATATGAGTCCATTCTAATCCTGAGTTTAGAAAGATTCTGGGAAAGGCACTCACTTCTACTTTCCTTGCTTGATGCATAGCTCATTAAAATAAATCAACATATTTAAATAACATTGGTAGGGATGGATCATAGATAATTAGCACTTATCTAGCTTCTCTGCATATCGATTTTCTAAATGGGAGGATAGATCTTGGTTAGGAAGATAGGAAATTGTTTTACAATAAAAAAAGACAATATTCTTTACTCTTATGTCTAAGAAGTCCACTTAGAAGTCTTGTAGAATATGTTGACTTAATTATAGGACAGCAAAATTGCTTGGAACTCTGGGCTCAATGGGACCCGGGAGCAGAGATCCTTTGCCTGCTTCCCCCAATCTCTGGGGACCACACCCATAAACCACCTCCTGCAGGAGCCAGATAATCTCACTGGCCACCCTCCAGAACTCACGGCTGCTTTTCCCAGAAGGGAGCATAAAATAACGCCCTCATAACCATGCCACCAGACTCCACACAAGCGTTGCCCCAGAGTGGGATGGGTGAGAGCCCTCCCCCTCCCCGCCCCAAGGGACCCAGCCCAGGCAGCTGACCTCTACTCCTCCTCCCCCACCACCATGCTCCAGGCCGCTTTCCACATGCTCGGGCTGAGCTTCAGACATGAGTGAACATATTCCTGGACTGCGAAGCTGTGTGACACGACACATCATCATAAAGGGAAATATATTATATATATGTATGTATATATATAAATATATATGTGTATATATATACACACACACACACACACACACATATATATATATATATATATATATATACACACACAAACATATGCCTCTCAGAGAGCCTGGCAAGCGGTACCAAGAGTATCCTGCCTGCACGGAAGAGTCTGGAAAGCTCCCTGTGATGTATTTGGTATGCCAAATACAGTAACAATAACAGGTCTCATTCCCCTGGCCCTGGAAAGAGCCTCCAATCGTTGAGAAGTATGAGAAAGGAGAGGCTGCTAAAAATCTCAGTGCTGAATGGAGATGAATGGAGATGTTACTGACACCCACTTGAACAAATCGATGAACAATGGGATGACAGTGATACAGTGATTGCTTGGAAAAGTATATACCTGCATACATCACTAGCAATATTAGTCTTTTCATCAGGAAAGAAATTTAATTGAAAGGATCAGATGATACAGGTATCCTAGTTCAATTGTTATGTAGAAAATTTATATAGAGGACATATATGATGAAAACAATAATAAAGATTTGATTCCAAATAATTTATTTCTAATACCAGATACAGATTCAGGAGTCATATTGGTTTGGACTCATGCTAAAAAGGGTGCAGAGTTTCCCTTTATCTGATTAATCAAATTTGTATTGACTAAAAGTATTATTTCTGCTTATAGTGCTGGCTCCATTGTGAAAGGTTATTGCCCTTTGAGATGTTTATCAGAAAATTACCAATAAATCATTTGAGAGAAGGAGATTGCCAGCATATCGAAATGTTACATAATATGACATTCTCTAAAGTGGTGCATAGTACAGAGGGAGTTTTCTATAGAGGCCATCAATAACTTTGCCTTGAATATAAAGTTCCATATCTTAGATAAACAAGGGAACTTTGCTGTGTGAGCTTATCCACTTATAAGGCAATAATAATCTTAGGGATCACAGTGGTATAAATTCCAGAAATAGGAATATTGGAGGATTTAGATAGTTATCATTAATTGAATCTAGTATTCTACCCAAGCAAATTATAGTTTAATCTTTATCCTTTTTCTTTGAGCAGATATAGTTTTATTTCCAAACTGGTAACATAAGAAACACCAGCTCTGTGATTTTTGTATTGTTTTGAATCTATTGATATAAAACACACACAATTGATTGTACTATATTTTAATATAATTTAGGGTAGACAAAAGGCATAAGCAAGTGTGAATAGCAAGTTAAACAGCATTATGTAAATTATTTAAGACAGTGTTATAGAAAAACAGTAACAAAGAGTCTCACAATGGAGACCTTAGTGGTGCCCGCTCGAGCAAATGGATGAGAAATGGGATAAAAAAGATATGTCTGGCAAAGAAAATCTATTCTAACATATATGTAGTTATGGAACTTCCAAGAATCAGTGATTTGAAGGTTAATTCGTGTGACCATCTGGGAATCTTTAGCTAGACTACACCAGTGATCAATATAGATCTTTCTCTTGCTAACTAGTTCACTACTGGTCATGCAGACCTTGTCAGAAGGTGGAGCAGAAATTCTCAAGAGTCCATTCCCTTCCATCCTGGGTGATTGACATTGCCCATCCCAGTCTTGGCTAATCCCTATCCCTCTTACCGATAGGTGTTCCCACGCCATAACCTTTGGAGTCAATGAGGCCCCCAATCTGAGTGAGGTTGCAGTTTCTCTGGGTCACGTACTCGATGCTGGTGGACTCCATCAGTAGGGCATAGTCGGTGGTGAGCACTCTCTGGATCGCCTCTTCATTGTTTTGGACCAGAACAGTCTGCTCCCTGCTGCTCATGAAGGCCCACATCTTCTCATAGGTGGATATTTTTGATTTCTGCAGGGAGAGGAAGCACAGCACCAGCAGAAGAAGGCTGAGAAAATCAGTGCCAACGCTTTTTTATTCTTAAAAAAAGAATCCTCATTGTGTAAAGAATGTAGGGAAGATTCCTTCTCTGCAGGTAGAAAACCAAGATGCATTATCCTGCTATGATGTCATAAGGTAGTTGGCAAGGGCCCAATTCACTCCAGGAAAACACTGCAGGCCCCGAAGGTGCTAGCAAGCAAGGGGAGATCTTGCCTTATTGATGTTAGACATAGGTCGTGGGTCCTCAGCTGACTTCACTTAGGGTAAGAGTAAAATTGGTACCTATGGCAGTGTTTGGCTAATGAGCTATATCCACAAATCATCAAGGCCCACTGAGCAAAGGATGACTAGCTCTGTAAGACTGTGTTAACTTAATTTCTTTTTCAACATTTGAAATTCAGCAGGCTTTGTTTCACTGCCTTATGATTAACTCCCCATTCAGCATCCTTAGCTAGGGATGACCCTGGGATAAAGCATTATTTAGAAAGGAACTTCCCTTCACTCGTGTTTCCAAAATGTATAGAAGATTAGTGTTCTTTTCGAATTATAATTCAAATCATAAACCTATTTTGTACTCAAATTTCTTTTCACACATATATTTTAATTTTTCATTGCATTGCATTTTAGACAATGAAACTGATTATTTCTTTTGAAAGTGCTTTCTGAGGTAGGTAGAATTGAATGCAAGAGGGCATCCAGTGGACTGTGGTGTTAGTTGTATTGTGATAATATATATTTTAAAGAGGTTGAAGGTGTACCCCTAAAACATATGCAGAGTATAAAGAAATGTTTTCTCAATAAAAAAAAAAGTGTCCCATAGGTAATCTAAAGTCTTGTCTTTTCCCTTAACCAGATTTATGGCGGATTCAGCAATAAACCATATTTGACATATACATCTGTACATTCCCTAATAAGATATCTCATTACCTTCCTTTGTTAAAATATACCACCTGTTTTCCTACTGCTTAGGTATGAATTGACTCTTCTTTGAAATTGTGATCTACGATCAGGCATAGAACAGTTTACTCTGTGATTTTTGCATTGTTTCTCTTCTCTCTGAATTTGTCTTCATTTGCATCAGTACTCTGTTACGAGGATGAACGACATTATGGGAATTGCTAATAGTTCAGAGTCAACTCTGGCTCTCATGCATATGTCTGGTACCAGCTCACATTAGAAAGCATCCTTGGCAAACACAGGTTATGTCATTTCAGAAATGCAGAGCAGCTTAAAACCTGATTGGGGGCCATAAATTCAATACCTGTGGAATCAACTCTAGTGTGGTTATTCATGCTCAAGTGTTCCTGGGGGCTCACTCAATTCCTAAGCCTCTTTAAGACCCGGGTTAATGCCGTAGGCTTTATGAGTGAGGGGAGGACAGATGGCTTTATTTTGGGTTGTTAAGCATTTGAAAAGCCCCTTGAGAAAGGTCTTGTGAGACAAAGAGCCATTCAATAAACAGTATCTGATAGATACTGGTATTTTATGAAAGTCATTCTGTCATGATTAGGCCCCTGTGAATTACTCGTCAACCCGAGAGATGTCTGAAAATTGACGCTCATGTCTTTACGACAAAGGCACACTTTGGGGGTCAGGGTCAATGCTCTATCTGTGTGTGATTTCAGCTCTTAGGAGCCAGATAATACTAAATTCATAATAAAGTGCTACCTTTAGAAGTTCAAGGAGGTCAGTCTGTCATTCGGCAGTAAATGCACAATTGGGAAAATTATTCCTCCATCAGGAAAAAACTACCTTAAGGAAAAACAGTTTTCTTAGATGTGTGAAATTTTAAAGCTATCAGAGACATTAGAAACCAACACATTCAAACTACTGTTTTCACAAGGAAAGAAATTTTGGTATGAAGATTGGGAGATGTCAAGGAAGTCACAAAACTGGAATTAGATTTGACAATGGATCCCAGAGCCTCCAGCATCTAGTACAGTGTTATTTCCATCAAGCTAATTTGAGGGAAGGGAATTTCTATATGGGCAAAATTCTTCTGAGAATAATTCTAATTTTATTTGACTTTAATATATTTTTTCTTGATCTACCTGTAACAGATACAGCTCATTTTAACAGAATAATTGTTATTTCCAGAAAGAGCTTTCTATTCTGTCTCACATTAATTCAAACACAACTCAACCTTTATATAAAAATTCCATGAATTATCTATATTTTCACCATATTTAAATATTATTTAATTTTTAATTAAATATTTTTTATTTAAATATTATTTAGAAATGAATGCCATAAACAGAAACTCAGATTTTAAGTGGGTGAAGGTTGAAGACAAAGGGAAAAAATGAACACTTCGTTCATGACAGATGAATAATGAATGGGAAGCCCTTACAGCATTCAGAACTGAGGACTTGGAAGAAGATGAAAAGGTTCAACTCAAAATCTATATGCTTACTCTTAAGTCCTGCTAGAGGTGTGGCTCTCAGGTAATTTGTGATAAAAAAAAGAATTGTGTTATTCATCCAGGTCATATCTATCTGTGGTCATTGTACAGGTATGTAGCTGGATCTGATGTGTGGTTCATCTCATATGTTGAATGCCTGAGCATTCAACAGTGCTGCAGTTCATCTACACCCATGAAGATGTGACTATTCCTTCTGTACTCAGTGACACCCCCTCCTATTTAAGAGCTATACAATTCCTAAACTCAGGCCTCAGTTTCCACATCTCATCACAGCTTAATACAAGACATTCCTTGTCACGGTCTTCATACCGTACTTGGTATGAACAGTATGTAGCACTGTTCTTTGTATTTAACTGAATTCCACCTTTGCTATTCTTGGAGAAAAAGGTGTCTCTTGAACTCTCTGCAGTGAAATAGGGGAAATCTAGTGGCAAATCTAGAAAATCTAGAAGCACATCAGGGACCATGTTATTTTTAGTAAGAAAATGACGCCTCAGTAGAGGGATTGATTGAACACAGCAAACATTATGCATTATCTTTGGACTCCCTCTGCTTTTCTCATGCCAGCCTAATAAGAGGAAACACAATGACCAAGAGGATCGCACTTTTTCGTTGGAAGCTTTCAGCCATTATTTAGAGAGTTTGTGGTTACACCCCATTCAACCTTTAGAATTACAGGCTGTTCGAGAAGCTGAGAAGCTTAGAGTTCACAAACTGGGCCGATGCTACAGTGCGTAGGATGCTTGCCTTGCATGCGGCTGACCTAAGTTTAATCCCTGGCATCCTATTTGTTGCTGTGAGCCCTGCCAAGAGTGATCCTTAAGTGAAGAGCCAAGAGTAACCCTGGCCAAAGCCAGGTACGGTCCCCAAACCCTCAAGCAAACAAACAGAAATCCAACAGGTGGATAAAAATCACCATCGATCACTTACATGGCACAGATACCTTCAGGTTTTGTCAATTTTCCAAAACTAGAAAGGGAAATTTATATGTGGAAAAGTTTCATTCAAATTCTAGAATCTTTTGTCTAGATAAGTCCCTTAATATGATTGATGCCATTCCCTACTTTGAATACACTTGTGAAACACAGAGGTTAATTTCTGTTGGTGAAAGAGCTGCGACCTAATCCATGCTTCTTCTATCCTAACTCTTTTTTTAAAAATTTTTAATTAGTGAATCACCGTGTGGGTATAGTTGCATATTTATACAATTTTGTGCTCATGTTTCCCTCATACAAGGTTCGAGAACCCATCCCTTCACCAGTGCCCATTCTCCACCACCAGTAAACCCAGCATCCCTCCCACCCTCCCCAAACCCATCTCCCCCCACCCCACCCTGCCACTGTGGCAGGGCATTCCCTTCTGTTCTCTCTCTCTAATTAGCTGTTGTGGTTTGCAACAAAGGTGTTGAGTGGCCACTGTGCTCAGTCTCTAGCCCTCATTCAGCCCGCAATACCGTTCCCCCGAATGGCCTTCGACTACATTATAGTTGGTGATCCCTTCTCTGAGTTGCCCTTTCCCCAGAATGTGAGGCCAGCCTCCAAAGCATGGAGTCAACCTCCTGGTACTTATTTCTACAATTCTTGGATGTTAGTCTCCCACTCTGTTATTCTATATACCACAGATGAGTGCAATCTTTCTATGTCTGTCTCTCTCTTTCTGACTCATTTCACTCAGCATGAAACTTTCCATGCCGATCCACTTATATACAAAATTCATGATCTACTTTTTTCTAACAGCTGCATAGTATTCCATTGTATAGATGTACCAAAGTTTCCTCAACCAGTCATCCGTTCTGGGGCATTCGGGTTTTTTCCAGATTCTGGCTATTGTAAACAGTGCTGCGATGAACATATAAGTGAAGATGTCGTTTCGACTATACTTTTTTGTCTCTCTGGGATATATTCCCAGCAGTGGTATTGCTGGGTCAAATGGGAGCTCAATACCTAATTTTTTGAGAATCGTCCATATTGTTTTCCAAAAGGGCTGAACCAGTCGACATTCCCACCAGCAGTGTAGAAGGGTCCCTTTCTCCCCACATCCTCTCCAACATCCTAACTCTTAAGTTGTATCCATTGCTTTGCCATCCCTATAATGTTTATTTTGTGTTCGTTCAGGAAGTATTCTTTGAGAGTAGTAACAATACATTTATTACTTTTTAAAAAAATCAGTCACTCCAGAATCCAAAGACTATCCACAGAATGGGAAAGGATATTTACACAATACCCATCAGATAAGGGGTTGATATCAATGGTATATAAAGCACTGGTTGAACTCTACAAGAAGAAAACATCCAACCCCATCAAAAAATGGGGCGAAGAAATGAACAGAAACTTTACCAAGGAAGAAATACGAATGGCCAAAAGGCACATGAAAAAGTACTCTGCATCACTAATCATCAGAGGGATGCAGATCAAAACAACCATGAGATACCACCTCACACCACAGAGACTAGCACACATCCAAAAGAACAAAAGCAACCGCTGTTGGAGAGGATGTGGGGAGAAAGGAACCCTTCTTCACTGCTGGTGGGAATGCCGACTGGTTCAGCCCTTCTGGAAAACAATTTGGACGACTCTCAAAAAATTAGATATTGAATTCCCATTTGACCCAGCAATACCACTGCTGGGAATATATCCCAGAGAGGCAAAAAAGTACAATCGAAACAACATCTGCACATGTATGTTCATCGCAGCACTGTTTACAATAGCCAGAATCTGGAAAAAACCCGAATGCCCCAGAACGGATGACTGGTTGAGGAAACTTTGGTACATCTATACAATGGAATACTATGCAGCTGTTAGAAAAAAGGAGGTCAAGAATTTTGTAGTTAAGTGGATGGGCATGAAAAGTTTCATGCTGAGTGAAATGAGTCAGAAAGAGAGAGACAGACATAGAAAGATTGCACTCATCTATGGTATATAGAATAACAGTGGGAGACTAACACCCAAGAACTGTAGAAATAAGTACCAGGAGGTTGACTCCATGGCTTCGAGGCTGGCCTCACGTTCCGGGGAAAGGTCAACTCAGAGAAGCGATCACCAACTACATTGTAGTTGAAGGCCATGTGGGGGAAGGGAGTTGCGGGCTGAATGAGGGCTAGAGACTGAGCACAGCGGCCACTCAACACCTTTATTGCAAACCACAACAGCTAATTAGAGAGAGAGAACAGAAGGGAATGCCTTGCCACAGTGGCAGGGTGGGGTGGGGGGGAGATGGGATTGGGGAGGGTGGGAGGGACGCTGGGTTTACGGGTGGTGGAGAATGGGCACTGGTGAAGGGATGGGTTCCCGAACTTTGTATGAGGGAAGTATAAGCACAAAAGTGTATAAATCTGTAACTGTACCCTCACGGTGATTCTCTAATTAAAAATAAATAAATTAAAAAAAAAATCTAAGTCTTGAAGAACATCAAGGAGAATTTTGAAGGCACCACCTAACTGCTCAAATTGGCCCACAATTTTGTCATCTTTCAAAATCAAAACTTTTTTAACCTTTAAAAAAATAGAAACAAAGCAAAAACAAAAACAAAAATAAATAAATAAAAAAATAAAAAAATCAGTCACTGTGAATTACCATTTTTAATGTTTGCGTTTTCAGGCACAAAGTGTCCCCAGACCAAGCACCAATCTCGTCTCCAGTGTCCACTTCCTTCCACCAATGTCCCAAGTTTCCCTCTTACCCACTAGCCTCTATGACAGGCATTATTTTACAAATACGTTTTAGGCACTGTGGTTTACAGACTTATTCTTTTTTTAAATAGATTTTTGAATTCAGAAATTTGTTTTTTGTCTCTTTGTTTGAGGGTCATACCAAGTGGAGCCCGGGGGTCTACACCTAATTTGATGCTTGAGTGTCTCTCTTGGTGGAATTTGGAGGTTTGGTGACAGGGGTTCAACCTGAGCTTTCTGCATGCGAAATACGTACTCCATATCTTTGACTTACATCTCTGGCCTCTGGTCTCTAAAAGAATAAATATAAAGATATCTTAGACACATATTTAATAATCCTAAATAATTAGAAGCATACTTAATAAAGAATATTATAAATATTAAGAGACCAAAAGTCAGGACAGTTTGAATATTTTTGCACTTCTAAATCTTCTATAATTTTAGCTTACTAAATAGCACTGTAGCATCCCGTTGTCCATCGATTTGCTCAAGGAAGCACCAGTAACATCTCCATTGTGAGACTTGTTACTGTTTTTGGTATATTGAATATGCCATGGGGAGCTTGCCAGGCTCTGCCATGAGGGCAGGATACTCTCGGTAGCTTGTCGGGCTCTCCAAGAGGGGCGGAGGAATCGAACCTGGGTCTGCCGCCTGCAAGGCAAATGCCCTGCCCGCTGTGCAATCACTCCAGCCCAGCTTACTAAATAACTCGAATATACATGTGTGAACACATATTTATATAAAATGAGATAAATCACTATCTTTGGAACAGATATATACACACATATACATTAAAAGCAGCAAGTGCTCCTCATTTCACTGAATATGTCAAAGGTTAATTAGAATATTTCAAAGCACTCTGAGCTTCTTAACAAAAGTTGCTAAACCTTGAAAACCTCATTTATTTCATCTAAAATCCAGTTAAAAAATTTCTGGAGAGGCGCTGGGTTGAAATAAATTCATTTTATCTACTTAAACCTGATAATATAGTTAATCTGATGCTGATGAAACATTGTTAGCAGAGAATAAGCATTTATTTTTAAATCTAAAAGCTGTTATCAGAGAGGATTACTCTATTACCATTTCATGATCATCATTTGTTTCTCCTTTGCCCCTATCATGCATGCTAGCGAAACACTTGCTTGTTTGCTTATTGAAGACAGCAATGATTGCCAGCACATGCAGCGTTTATGGCCTGACAAGTACTGTCTTAAGCACTTTGCATATTTTCCTTCATGTACTTTTTACATTGATAATATAGAAAAGATCCCTTGCTCCTCTTTTATTTATTATTACTCTTTTTTTATTATTTCTTTTTTTATAGACACGGGAACAGAACACCGTGTGAACAAATGAAGAAGTCAGGGTATAACCCCCATCTAGCTGTAAGGTCTGTGTTCTTTTCATTTATTCTTTTTTCTTTGGGGGCTTCTCAAGCAATGTTGGGGGACGGGGACATTCCTAGTGATACACAGCCAACTTTGCTGGCTGTTTCAAGGAAGGGCCTGGTGACACAAGCACTGACAGTCAGTCGCCAGTGCTGAGGCTGGAGGTCACTCTGTCCCGGGATCCAAATCAGAGCCATGCCGATTGTAGAGTGACAGCCCAACTCTCTGAACTGGCTCCCGGGACCCAGGGAGTCCGTGTTCTTAGCTGCTTGGGAATCAGCTCCATTTTAATAACCAAGATTCGATAACTGCTTTAACAGTAGTTATAATTTCTCTAAAGAAATAGTTGACGTCTGTTATAACCAGAACCGTTGAAAGCTGAACTCAGTCAGCCCCAGAGTCACTCCTGGCCACCTAGGCTGTTAGAAACCAGAAGGGCTATCCCTGGAGATGCTTTCAGGCCTCCAATGGCAGCTGGGAATGGTCGGGAGGCCGCTCATTGCCAGCGACTGAACCCGGGTCTGGCTCCTGGAAGGCATGGGATCATTTCTCTGGCCTGACTTACATTTGGGTAGACCAAAAATTAGTCAGCAGTTTAGGAAATGAACCAGGTGGACTCAGGAAGAAAATGTGACTCTGGCTCATATGATTTCCTTGAGCAGTATTTTGTATTCCATGTTGTTTTGCAGTTTTCAGTTGGCTGCAAGTTTCTGCCATAACAAGCAAAATATGTATAAATTCTGGAATGCAATATTATCTTCATGCTGACATGGTCCTCATTTAATAGGCACATCCCTCTAATATTTTTCTTACTATTAAAATAAGATCATTATTTATCACATTATTCAACCAGGTGGTAAGAATTCTATAGCAAAGATGTATTATTCTATTATTCAGTATGATGAGTGATTGTGATTCTATTTCAGACATATTGGTCTTTGTCTGAAATAGCTTTTATATGGAAATCATGTTTATATATGTTTGTTCCTACACATATCCATAACTCCACTATCTCTGTATACATACAAGAATAAATTTTTGATCACATCAAAGTAACCTTATATATAGTATATAAATATATAACATATATTAAAATATATAAATATACCACATGTATTATATAGACACTATTATATATATTGATCAAATAAAATTAAGCACAGAGCCTGCAGTTTTCTTTTACTATAGGTAAGTGGTGATAAATTTTTTTTTAAAAAATCAACTGAAGACATGGAAATTTGCTGCTCTATCTATAATACAAACTTGTGAAACAAACATATCAGAAATGAATGGGTGCCTTATAAACACCTTTTTCTTCAAAGAGTTATAAAAATACATTTCACTAAATATTAATTCTTTATAATGACTTTAAACATGATTTAATTATGAAAAATCACTTTGAACTAAGACTGTCAGGACAAAGAATTTATAGTATCGTGGAGCCTCTTGTCTCTAAAAAGATATATAATATGATCACTGCAGTTGATTATGAAACCTTTAATTGATAGAAAGTGATGACATTTGAAGAATCCCCAAGATTTTAAAAATTCATGTATTACCTTTAAAAAATTCCTTTGGTGGGATTTAAACACCTCTGCTAAAACATTTTTCATGTTTTCTTCCTGTCTAGAGTTAAAGATTGGCCTCTTTCAGGCAATACAGCAAGCTTTGAAGAAGGTCAGCTTTAATTGACCTCATAGATTTCTTCTCAAACAAATATATTTTTTAACCTACAGGGACTTAACATTTTGGATACTGGTGGTAAAATTAACTGGGTCTTTTGAACAAGAGCTGTTAGGTCTGTGCAGAGATGCTCTCCTAGGCAGAGATGTTCAAGCAATGGCTTTCACCTTTGCTTCCTTATTTCTACTGGAATCCTTCCTGCCTGTAAAGGCTCATTGCTTCAGTCAGTTGTTCTGGTGCAAAGCTTAGCAACTTTCTTGAAATGTCTTTTGGGCTGTCGATAGTACCTAACCAATCCCTGGAAAGAAATTATAAAGGTTAGAGTCTCTTACTCCCACAGCTGATCCAAAGGCCCTAGACCATGAAAGCCAGAAATGACAAGTCTGTTATGATTTTTTTAAGACCCATTTTATCCAAGTCATTTTAGACTGAATCTCGATCTAATCTGTGTAATCCTCTGGCTTGGGTCTGAGAGGATAGAGATTTGTTACAAGGCCAGCTTCTACCGGGAAACTTCTCTTTACATGAGCATTTTCTAGCCATTATGGCTCACAAATAATTCTGATGTTGTACAAACCACTTTTTAGCTACAAAACACCCCTCCTCCAACTCGCATTGCATTGCATTCGACAGGGCTGTGTGTATCTTGTCTTTCAACTGCTTCCAGCCTCGCATAATTTTTTCTTTGCATTTTTTTTCTTTGCCCTTCTTGTCTTTTGAAATGGTTATCTTAAGAATTGGTCAACTCGGAAAATCTGGGAAAGGCATACATTGAGATAAATTAAGTTGAACTGTCTCACTTTGCTTCTCAACTGAATTCTAAGAGTAGCCATCTCATCTGTTCCCTACCATTCTGAAAGTTAATACATAGAATTTACAGCAAGAGAAGAGAATTTTTTAGTACAATCTCTATCTTCTGTAAGAGACGGAAAAACTGGTGCTTTAGAGGTTTGTGATAAAAGGAAAAATTGGACTTGGATGCTATTGTTGTCAATTTTCTTGGGTATAAAAGAATGAATGGGTCATTGCAGGTATTAGAGAAATTGCATCTTGATTATCTCTACAGTGTCATAAACTGACCAGCCCTCCTCCTCTAAGATGCTGGTAGTGGTTTCAGGACATTGGAAAGACAGGGAAAGCTATCACTTTCATGCTTGTAAAACAATTGAAAGGCCAAGCAATTTACCAGCGGAGAGATGAGATGCCAATATAGTTAATTTTATCTTATTCATTAGCATTATACTGAATTAAAAATATGAAAAATATTCTCTTGGGTCTGGAGAGATATGTGCAGTGGATTAGATACTGTCTTGCATGGTTCATTCCCTGTCATCCCATATAATACTGTGAGCACCACCAGGAGTAATTTCTGAACACAGTGCAGGAGGAACTGAGTACTGCCAGGGGAGGTCCAAAAAAAAAAAAAACAACCGAAATGCAACTATCTCAAATGAAGTCTCTTGAAACTTTGAATTATTTATACATTAACTTCAAAAATGTATCTATTAATTAATTGCAAACCTGTAATAGAAGAAGAAATGGTCTCCTAATAATCAGACAATTGGACAATGCCTAAGACATTTTTCCCAACACTCCACAGACAGTAGTTAGGTATTCTGTCTCCCTTTAAGCCTGTCCTATTAACCGATTTAAGGCTTACTGCTACCTGGTGATCAGAGTAGTATTATGCTGTTCACAGTGCTGAAGAATCTGCTGGCACCGTGAGAAGAGACAACATTTAATAAGCACCATCAGTGGAATTACCTTGGCCATAAACCCGAGAACTGTCTTTCAGAGACAGCATCAGGGGCAATCTCAAGGTGTCCATCTAAGCTTTTGAGAAGCGGCAGTATTGGATTTATGATTCAATCCTCATTTTGTTGTGTGAAGATGGTCCCTGATGACCAATGAGGCTGCTCCACACACAAATGGCTCTATGAAGGAGGCCTGCACCAGCCCTGCCTGACTCAGACGCCTGATTCCTGGACATAGTCCTTGCCCATTAAATGGAAGTTTATTTCCTCAGCCTTCATGGAGTTCAGAAAGTGAGGAGTGTCACCTCATTGGAGCTACTTTAGAAAATTTTTTTTTCTGTGTTGGAAATCAGATACCCAAATTTGAAATCTTAGGTCATGCTATCTGCAGAGGCAGAAAAATCTGGGCCCCAAAGATTTGGGATTTACGGATCTTGATTGTACTTCTGGTCACAACTTTCCTAAGGGGAATTTCCATTAAAAATATATTTCTTGAAGGATATAGTCTTTGATTAAGGGAGAAAAATGGAGTGGAGAGCAGAGAGACAGTAGATTAAGTAAGTCTTGTAAGACACTGACCCAGGTTCGATCCTCAGTGTCCCGTATGGTTAAAATAGTTCCTGAGCACAGAACTAGGCATAATCCTTGAGCACAGCCTGGGGAGATCCAAAAAATGATCGAGTGAGCAAGCAAGTGAGAGAGAGACAGAGAGCAAAATGTAGAGGAAGGTATAGTCGAGATGAAACACTGCAGAGCCAGGCCAGGATTGAGTCTTAAAATCCTGTCTTTAGTGAATTAGATAAGGAGTACACCAAGAGTTGAAAATTTGAAACATTTCAAATTTCTCTCCATTGTGGAATAACCCAGCCTTTGGCAGCTTGTTGCTCTAAATAAGATTATAATCCTTGTTCTCTTTTAGCAAGTAAATTGTTTCTTGATTAAATATGGTTGCTGGACTATACACCAATTTGTAATTCGACTAACTTAGTAAGAGTATCTATTCCTAGGGGGATTTTGATATATAGCCTTCCTGTTATGATATGGATGTGTCAACCCAATTGTCATATGATGAAATATCGAATATATGAAGAAAGTGAGGTTTGGGAGGTGCTTGGGTCAGAAAAGTGGGGTTCATGCCTTATGACCAAGGCCTCTGAGAGAGAGAGAAAGAGAGAGAGAGAGAGATCTGTTTCTTCATCATGTGAGAATACATGTGAGAATGTATTCATGTGAGAATACAAGTCTGTGACTTGCATGATTGCTCTCCCTTAACTGTGCTGGACCAGCCAGTCTCAGGAACCTGAGAAATGCATTTGCTTATAAACCACCTCAACAGTGGTATTTTCTTCTCACTCCTCTCTCTCTCTCTCCTTCTCTGTCTCTCTCATGATTCATCACTGCACATGTTCTGTTACCAAAAACATATTTTCTGAGTATCTTTGGATGTGCAAGGTACTGTTTAGAGTTTGTGGATGCAATGGCAAACGAAACAGACCCTAGTCTCAAGAAACTTACCCTTTAGAATTCTCTATTGCTCCCTGCTTTTCCTTTTTATCTGATTTTTTTGAGGGGATGGTACACCCAGATGACCTAAAACAAATGACCAGTGTTTTTGCAAAGAATCTATCACTTTGACGGATGGAGACTGTTTTTCCTCTGTATTTGCAGTGTGCATTTGGATGGCAATAACATTTTCTCTCTTCCACTCTCCATTTACTAAAGACTTTAACACTTCTTGTTACTAGTGAAAGGGGTCAGTCATTTCAGATACCTTTTTCAGACATACCCAATGCCACTTTGCTCGTGTCCCTCTGTCCTCTGTGTCTTGCAGTGACTTTTCTGGTTTCTGACAACTATTGTGATGGATCACTAGCTTGGGGTAACTTGCGTCTCTTCACACTATTGATTTCAGGAAAACCCAAGTACTCAGAAGCTTGGAAAGCCATTTATTGAATGTCATTTGTCCTTAAAACAATACTTGTCTAAGGAAGAAACAGTCACCACACTTTATACATTCATTACATCAATGACATGTCTCTTAAAATAAGAGTCTTTAAATCCTAATCTTTTGTAGTACTCTTAATCTTAAAATGGTGTTTTATTTATTTAATTATAGTCAACTGTCAAGAAATTAACTATAGAGATAGCACCTATCTTAGTGAATTAGTACTGTTATACAAGGAAGTTCACTTTTTGTTATCCTTATTATTATTTTTCAAATAATGGGCCTAATTCCCCTGATGCTGAATGTGAGAGGGAAAAATGAGAATTACTGGCACCCGCTTGAGCAAATTGATGAGCAACAGGAAGGCAGTGATACAATGATACAGTGATCTTTATAAGTCAAATATTCCACTCAGTCCTGGGGTGATGAATTCATTTTTTGTCATCTGAATGTGAAGGTGTACCAAAATTATTTCATTTTTAATTTATTTGATTTCTTTGTGGGCCACCCCTACCAGTTCTTAGGGACTATTCCCAGTTCAGTGCTCAGAGGGTCCTTGGTGGCAGTATTTGAAAGAACCATGTGCCGGGGAGTCTCCATCATATAAAACATGTGCTCAGTCAATTGTACTCTATCTCTGGTCCCCTCGATAATTTTATTATTTATTTATTTTTGAGAGACTTGGGGGTATACCCAGTAGGGCTCTGGGCTTACTCTTTTTTTAAAAAAAAATTATTTATATTATACTTTATTTTTTATATTTTATATATTTATTTATACTTTATTTATATTTCATTTCATTTAAAATCTATTTTATTTTTTTAATTTATTTTTTAATTAGTGAGTCACAGTGAGGGTATAGTTACAGATTCGCACATTTTCGTGCTTGTTTTTCCCTCATGTAATGTTTAAGAGCACATCCCTCCACCAGTGTCCATTTTCCACCATGCATGAACCCAATATCCCTCCCACCCCCCCAGTCCCATCCCCCCACCCCACCCCGCATCTGTAGCGGGGCATTCTAATTTGATATCTACCTTTCCTTTTGGGTGTTGTGGTTCCAAATAAGGGTATTGAGTGGTCATCCTGTTCAGTCTCTAGTCTACTTTCAGCACGCATCTCCCTTTCTGCGCAGGATCTCCAATCACATATTACTTGGTGTTCCCTTCTCTATCTGGGATGACTTTCCCTCTGGGCTTACTCTCAAGCTGAGCTCTAGGATCACTTCTCAGGGTGTTGAGAAAACCATTTATGGTGCTGGGGATCCAAGCTGGGTCACCCACATGCAAATCAAGCACCATAACTGCTACACCATTTCTCTGTCCTCTCCCCCCCCCCCAAAAAAAAAACCTTTATAAAGTTAATTTTGATCAGAAGCTCTATTTTGATTTCTCTCCAGGCATCACAGTGACCTCTTGAAAGAAGGTTATAGCCCATTTCTTTAACGGACCAAATATATGACTTTATATAGATAATTTAGATTCCAGAGGTTTTGTTCCTTTTGTCGTGGAAGGCTGAATGCCATGATTTCTCAGGTGTTTTAGCCATCTCTACATCTCCCTGGGTTAGTTAATATTCATGGCTTCCCCATTGCGAGCTATTTTGAAATTTGATTATTCCACGAGAAAGGAAAAAAAAGTCAGCTTCATTTCTCTGGATAAGTAGTTTTAAAAGGCAGGAATGATGAAACGCAGTGGGCAAGGAAGCTTTATCAACATAATTTTCCTTGGGGGCCTTAGAAGGTTGTCCAGGCTGCCCTAATAGTCTTTTTCTCATTGTTGTAGCTACAAAATTTGGTAGGAGCCCAAGAGGGGGTGGAGGAGGGGGAAGGACAGAGTCGGGGTGGTGGTGTTTGTTTTAGTTTGGTCTTTTGTGTGCTTGTTTGTTTCTTTTAGGGGCCTCCCAAGCCATGTTTGGCCAATCCTTCGAACAGTTCAGTACCAGGGTCCAAGGATGTAGTGCTGCTCAGGCCCCCTAAAGTGCCAGGGATTACCCAGACCCTCCCAGTGGTGCTCAGGCCTAATAATGCTCAGGGGACGAGGATCAAGCTGGAGTCAGCTGAATGCTCACACATCTACCTACTGTCTGTTTTAATCATCAACTAAAGAGCAGAATAAACAGCACACAACGTTTGGAAAATATTTTGAGGATCAGAATTTCAGAAGGAGCAATAGTTACTGTGTCTGTTTGATTCATAAATAGTCAATTAATTAATGGACATTTGAGTGAATTCAGAAAATAGTGCTTTTTTTTCCCTGCTAGAATGATCGAAGAGGTGGCTGTGGAAATGAGTCAGACGACTGGAGTTTATGATTTCTATGTGAGTTCCCGTGGGCACGGCCCAGGCACATCCTGGTTCCCTGAGCTCCAATGAGGGTTGTGCTCCCACCCAACTCTATGTGTCCCACAACGCGAAAGAGAAAGGTAAAGATTATCGAAGATGTTGATACTGGTATTTAAGTGTATTAAATTGGGAGTAAATTGGATAAGGCATATTTGGATAAGAATCATATTAGTTCTCTGCAATGGGATTACTGCACTTTAAATTTTGCTTTTAAAAAAGTACCCGGGGGGGGGGGCGCTGGAGCAACAGCACAATGGGTAGGGTGTTTGCCTTGCATGCGGCCGACCCGGGTTGGATTCCCAGCATCCCTGAGCAGCGCCAGGGGTAATTTCTGAGTGCAGAGCCAGGAGTAAGCCCTGTGCATTGCCAGGTGTGGACCCAAAAAGCAATAAACAAACAAATAAATAAATAAATAAATAAGTAAAAAAATAAAAATGTACCCTGGGGCTGGAGAAATAGCACAGCAGATAGGGTGCTTGCATTGTAGGTAGTAGGTCTTCGTTTAATCCCCTGGCACCACGTAGGATTGCCAGGGCCTTCCAGGAGTGATCCCTGAGTGTAGAGCCAGGAATAACCCTGAGCACATTGCTGGCTGTGGCCACGAAAGCAAAACAAAAATAATGTCCAATTTTTGAAAAGAAAAACGCCTATTTTTTTCCCACTCTTGCTCCCTCTCGGTCTGCGATAACCACTTAGAGAATACTGTGTCAATTCCTTACCTTAAAGAAGGTCATCGTGGATCCATCTCTGACTGCTCCATATTCTATCTTGGTTTGCTTTGCCAGATCATCAGCTGAATCTATAGGGGATTCCATTCTCTCCACTGTTAAGAAGGCAGCAAGGTTGGCAGTGTAGGATGAAATGATGATTAGGGTGAAAAACCACCATATCCCTCCAACTATTCTGGTTGAGAGAGCTTTTGGCATCAGCTCTGATCCTGTGATGGTATCATAAGAGGAAGAGTGTTAAATAGAGTTTGGAGAAAAGGGAAGACTTAAGATTCAATACTAACTAGACTAGGGAAATAATGCAGTTCTTGTGACATAGAAATTATAGATCCATCAATTGTGCGTGGATGAAATAGATGCGTTTTTTAAAACAGTGGAGCAAATCTAAATGGGCTCTTATCATTAATTACTACAATAGCTTAAAATACACCTCATGAAAATTTTATAGTATTTAATGATTTTCACCCTGAGATATTTTGAGTCTAAAATTTACAGTTAGTTTCATTGTTTCTAGTCAGTTTTTTAAGTTCAACCCAAGACTTCAAGTCTTTTATTACTAATACAAATTTTATTGTGTGTCCTGTGTGAGACAGAATGTCCCAGGTCTTCATACAACTATAGGAAAATTATGAAATACTAACTTATTTTTATTTAAGATTAAAGAATGTGAGAAACTTTTAAAAGATTAGTAAATGACTTATCACATGTACTTTAACAAAACATCGGGGTTTTAAAAATGAAATGAAATAGGATATAATCACAGTTGAGAGTATATAAGTCATTTTTATTGCTATTTGTTACCTTTAAAGTTAGAATTAGTTTGAATTTAAACTAATTCTTATTTGATTAAAAATAATGGAATCATGAAAATGGATGTTTGTCTTTACACAAAGAACTGTTTCCAGTTTGTACTTCAAAGAGGGCTGTTTCTCAGGCTAAAGGGTTCCTGCCTGCTAAACAGTAGCATGTATTTAGATGTCATCAGAGAATTCATGATTATTTGTAAAAGATAATATAAGAGCACTTAATATATTTACAAAGAGAAACTTTGAAAGGAAAGAGCATTGGTTAATTATACTTACACCAAGGATAATCTGTAAAAGTTGCCCAATTCAAAAATTTTGGTCAAACTGAATAATGGATGTCTATAAATCCAGCACCAGATGTAAAATGGACTGTCAGGAGCTCATTTAGTTTATATAATGTACAGAGCTCACTTAAAATGTGCTGATGAATGAATGGAATTTGGATAATGTATTTGACTAAAATTTTACCATTGGTTCTGCAGTTAGGACTTTTTCCATAAACGAGAAATTTTATGCAACCAGTTAAAAAGTGGAAGAAAAATACCCTATGTTAAAAAATCCAAATGATGATGTATAGGAGGTGAATAATTTGGTTTAAAGTATTTCTTCATTATTTTGAATGGGTGTTTTGAAGTTTTATAGTTAATGACTTAAAATGGCAAGGGAACTTGGAGTTTATCCATCTACAAGTAAGTTTGTGCTGAAGTTTATAAAGAGGCATACATAATTCTCATCAAATCAAAGTCATCTTGCAGCTTGTGATAGCAGATCAAGGTTAGCAGAGTTTTTGGATTTTGAATTAATAGCCCTATTTTCCTAATGGAATTAGTTATTATATATAAATATGATTATATATCTTTAATGAGCTGAATGATTTTGCTGCAAGTTCTTATTTCTCTATTTTTTTGTTTGCTTGAATTTGGATTTGTAATATTACAAGGATTTATAGTAGTTTCCATTAAATTGCCTCCAAGGATTTAGTGGAATAGTTTGTTGCTGTTGTTTTAGCCTTGTAGTTTAATGGAATTTTTATGCCTGAGGGTATGAGTGTGTGTGTGTGTGTGTGTGTGTGTGTGTGTGTGTGTGTTTAATGCCCAAGGTTGTTTCATACCTCTGTACTTAATTGATCTAACAGCCTGGTAACAGTGAGATAATATTTTAGATCTGTAGATGGTTATCATTAAAATACCATTTATTTAACAAAATAGCCATGGGAAAAAATAGAGCTAACAGAGACATTTTCTTAGTTTTAGGTAGAGATTTTCTGCTGCACCTATCCTTACATATTTCACTGCATTTATAGAAAAATAAGGCTTAAACATATCATTCATATTATTGTGTGGCAGTCATGCTGGGCAGATGGGATAACCAATTGCTGATATACAATAGAAAATGCCATGGATTCCTTTTTATCAAACAAAATACATATTTTTAACTTTATTTTAGAAATTCAAAACTGCTATAAACCCTCTCTATTTACATTTTAAATTTTTGAGAGAAGTTATGAATTAGATTCACCAGCGTTTGATTCTATTATACAACTTTCTGTATTTCATGACTCTCCTTGCTAAAATGCTCTGTTTAGAAACGACTCCTCCCAACCAGAGATGATTCGTCTAAGTCCCGCACTTTAGAGATGGAGTTATGAAAACAATCAGAGTAGCGTGAAATATCGTTAGGAAAGATTGGGGATGAGAGACAATACTTGCTGAAGTCTCTTTTTTGTGCCTTTTATGGCAGACATGACAGCCAATCCTGATCCAGACTTTGCTCACGCTCTGCGGGAAAGAGAAAGTCTGAGCATCACGTTCAAACAGAAATCAGGCAAAGTGGTTTCCAATTGCCGCCAGTGCCAAGCTTGAGAGAGAGCGCAACCTTAGACGCAGAGTTTAGCTCCTCAATCCCACGCCACGCGCCAAGGACAGATGCAGGAACAGTCACCGGTACCACCGATTTGTATTATGAAAAGGTTTGTTTCACCTGACAAGTGTTTTTAAATTCTCGAAAGAAACAAGCAGAGTCTGGTTGGGGCTGACTGTCATGTACCCAAGGTAGTGGTAACTAGCGGCCACTGCATCCCACAGTTTGCTGTGGATGATGGTAAACTCCAAAGAGGGAGAATATGATGAAGAAATTTGCAGGGTGACTCTAAGGTGCTCCTAGCCATCTGGACCTTCCCAGATCCTCTAAGAAGCTAAGCTGACATGCTCCTGTTCCAAAGGCATGGATGTCAGAGTAGTTAGAAGGACAGAGAGTGTCTCACTCAGAAAATAATTGCTCACAAGATGAATGGTCCAAGAGTTAAAATCCCGGGATAGCAGTATATGTTTTCCAATATTTGTTTTTTTTTTTCAGGATTAATAGTGTGTTTTGCCCTAAACTCATGAAAGGATTGTGGTAAATTTGGTGCTGCTATACATCTATTTGGTACTACCCACATAAATTATACTTAATTGCATGATGAGAAAATTTATCCACTCTCCTCAATGACTTAGTTTTTATTTTTCACACTAGACGCCCTTGTTTTCTTTCCCTCTGATTTCTAGGAGGAATATAAATATTTCAAGTAGCAAATCCTTGTTATGTGGGCTATATTTATGAAAGGACCTCATGAGGAACCTTCGAGTGAACTGCCAAGTAAGAAACATATTTAGAATAGATCCCAGTTGCACTTCCTTTCACCAATTTATTTTTGAGCTTATTGTCAAAGGAGCAGATATTCCAAAGACAGTAACAGTAACATCTGTGACTTATGATATCTTAACTTGAATGCATTTTATCATAAAAAATATTTTCTCGACCATACACCAGGAATCAAAGTTGAGGAAAAAAAAATCCTCAAAAGAGATGCATTTCTTCCTAAGGTTAAATTAACTCATGTCTCCTTCTCTCCTAAAAATCGCAATCCTCCAAATCATAGAAAATGTATAAAATGTATTACATTTCTGTGGTCTGAAATTTTATTTCCCAAACCCCTCCGGTTTATGCTGTTGCTATAGTTACCAATTGAGCGATATTCTACAAAGTTAATGGGAAGCTAAACTGAATCCCAGTGGGGTTTGTCAAGAGTGGTAATTGGGTGGCAATCCTAGACACTGTCAGTTATTGGAAGAATTTAAGTCAACTTAATCTTTGGACTCAGATTCTACTTCTCTGACTTGGGAAGTGATGGTTGAAAGAGCACAGACAGATAACTCTCTCTCTCAAATTTATAAATAATTTCTAAGTTACTTTGTCCTTTCCTTCCCTTTTGCAACATTATATTGACTGCTTAATCAAAGTCCTATTTTAGATCTATAGCAAAGGAGCTTGATGTGAGTCCTATTTTTGTTGCTGATGTTTTTCGTGCTGGCTAGGAAGTCACATTTTGATGACTTCTGAGATGTCTTTCGAAGCCTCCTCTTTGGCTTTGGGGTGGAGTTTACCAACATGAAAAATCTGTCAGCAGACTGTGGAATGCATGGGACCAAAATGAGCAACCAGTATACCTTGCTGCATGAGAGCGCCAACTCCAAACCAGAAACTATTTAGCAAAGTAAAATTGTTTTCCACCACATCCGAGTCAGGGTTGCACGGGTGGGGGTTATACCACTCGTAGGGTGTAAACCTGTGATAGTTAACAGAAACAGTTTACAAACATCAGAAACATACATGCATGAGACCTGCTGAAAAACGCAGAAAACTAAACAATTAAAGATGAAAGCATCAAAACCAAAACAGTGAAGAAAGACCATCTCCATAGATTTGTAGCTGTGGCGGGTAAAGAATCAAACAGTACATCCAACAAGTACCATATTTGTAAACTTACAACATTGGTGGGTAAAGAACCAAGGTACTTTGAGAGAGGACACTGACCAGATTATTTCCCCCCAGGCAACCACCATTGATTGATTTGAACTGGAATCCTTAGGTCTATCTATGTCTACTAAATACTTTTTCAGTTCTTTCCAACAGAATTCACCTAAAGAAAGGCTCACTCAATGCAAGAGTGATGGCAGTGATATACATGTTGCACTCCAATAATAGGATAGGATTGTGTTTCTAGATTCTGTGGGGGGTACCAAGAAAAGGGGTGCTAAAAAGGCATCACTGGACAGATTCCATCAAAAGGAGTCTGTGTTTTTTATAATGAATCAAAGGATCTGTAAGGCTGAAACACTTAGTGAATAGCACCAAAGTAAGTAATAGGTCTGGATTTTGGGACCAGTGAGATAGTACAGAGGGTAAGGCACTAGCCTTGCATGTGGGCAACCTGGGTTCAATCCCCAGCACCCCATGGTGTTTTCCTAACCTGCCGGGAATAACCCTGGAGCACTGCCAGGTGTGGCTGAAACACAAAACAATAAACTAAAGAAAGTAGAAGAAAAGATCTGGGTTCAGGATGTATTAGATGCTCTTAGGATTGAATGCGAAAGTAAACTCCATGTCCTCAAATTGATAGGTAAAATGGAAACTTAGAAGAATCCTCGGCATGACAGTTCAACAGGGCTCACTCCCCAGTATGCCTTGCTGGATAAATTTAGGTGGATAATTCTCTCTTTGACTTATTCTCAAAGCAGTTGCTTCCAGAATTCTGACTACATCACTTGCCCACCAACCCTAGTTAGGGTAAACTGAACTTTTGAAAATCGTTTTTCCTCCTTGGTCTGGTTTGTAAGAGCCCAGGAACTTCAGATATCATTAAGATTTATTAAAGTAAAATTTGGTGCAGCTGAATAGATTTTAAGTCTTCTCTATTTTCTAAGCATCTGCCTCCTCTGTATAACCCAGAAGTCCCTGCTCGATGGTTCTTTCTTAGGGCCGTCTTGCCAAGGAGCACTTATTTTTTCCAGAGAGGCATTAGCAGATGCTCTGCAAAGTGATTTAGAAATGATTTAAAATGCAGTAGCTCTCAGCTCAGGAAGCGCTGCCGTTTGCCACAGAGTCCTCTTCGTGCAAGCAGGAGTGTTAGAGTAATGTTAAAACACCATAAAGCGGGTGAGCACATACGGAATGCTCTCCTGCCATAAGGTTTCAGCAGTAAACAATAGCAGGTTGCTGCTGATATGCCAGAGAGAACTGGGATTCAGGTGAATACATTATCCAGTCCATAGCAGGGCACAGTGTACATCATGCAAAAGGAAATGAGCAGACAGCTCCCCTTAATGAAAAACCATTCTTTAAAACCCCAGACTCCTTCTAGAAACTTTACATGTCTCCTCATCAAGTCTTAGGGGGGACTGGGGTAACAGCTTCAGAGTTTATCCCTCAATAACCATATCCGACTCATTATTTCGCCTTCTCCACAGCTGTAGGCACACAGTGCAGGTTCCGGTGAAGCTTATGAATAGAGTTTTAATTGACAATGCCATGCCAATACATTTTAATTACCGTTTCAACAATATAATTAAGTTTTGAATTTATACACTCTTATAACCATGGTCGTTTGCTGAGATGAAGAAATGAACACCGATATTAATGAACCTTCTAATTGAAACACTCGGCAGAGTAAAGATGGCATTACTTAAACAATATCACTGTCATTTGTACAATAATTTAAAAATATTAATTGCAGTAAATTGAAAGGCTTATGGAAGGAGTTTCCAAAAGCATCCACAAAAACCTGGCAACGGCTAGCCCGCTGTGATTTTGGCATGAATTCAAGCCCTTATCTGCTCTGATCAAGAGACTTACCACTCTCCTTGTTGGGATGCGGCTTTGAACCTGATCTGGCTTCAGTAATTCATACTTTGCAGTTATAAGTGAGCAATCAATCTAATTCTCTCTGGCCAAAGGAGAGCTGTCCAAACCACAAAGTGATTCTGCCTGCTCTGCCGAGATAACTTAGGTTCTTCCTCTCTGGGATTCTGAGTGGCTTGGAGCATGCGGGACAGAAGGAAATTCGGTGGTAATAGCAGGGGACGGGCTACAGGACATTGACTTTGCTTACTGGGTTAGACCTACCTGTTCTCTGGATGTTGGTAATTCAGCTTGAAATGTTTCATGCCCACTTAAAAACGGTTTGTGTGACAGCAGCATTTGCCTCCAAAAGTGTGTGACACAGATTCACAAATGACCTGCACCAACCATACTGCTATATTGCCAAAAGATTCTGATTCTTTCATAAAATAACAGAGACAGGGGCTAGTGGTTTAGAACTTGTGTCATCATAGATTGTATAAGGAAGTATAGCATTCGGTTGAAATGTAAACATTGTATTTGCACTTATGTTTGTATATACCAGACTCCTACTGGAACGGACGATACAAAATGAGCTGCATACTGGGGAACTCTAATTAAGGGATACTTTTTGTGGCACAAAATGAATATTGGACTTTATGGAAGTGAGAGGAAGTGGCATTCACTTTTTTTTTAAATAAAAGGAGGCTCTACTTGAATTTGGAAAATAGCCAGGGATGTGAGCCCAGTGGTGGGACGGATGCTTTGCATACATGAGGTCTTGGATTGGTACCTCGGGGAGAGAAAAAAGAAACAAAGAAAAGGAAAATAAAAGTCTGAATCTATAAAGGAACTATTTGGTTTGCAGTATAACTTTAGAGATACAGTCAAAAAGAATCTTTTTTTTTAAATAGGATTCCAATTAAAATATATTTTATTTAAAAAATCATAAATCACAAAATGTAAGCATTTTATCTGGATATCTGGTCTGTTTAAATTATGGTTAACATAACTTGGGATTAATTTTTTTTCATAATTTAAAATCACAGCAACCACAAAACAAAATCAACAGCATGCACACTTGCAATAAGTCATAGAAACAGAGATTTTAAATCCCTCCCCTTAGTTTGCCTATTGTCATCTAGGTTCAGTGTTTTACCACCGTGCTGTTTGCATATGATGCATCACTTCTGCACTTCTCTGAGACCCAGAGGAATAAGTCAGTGAGAAATGAAAGAGCAAGTCAATTTAGCAAGCTTTCATATTAATTGTCAATACTTCCCTTTGGGGTATTTATTTATGAAGTGGATGTTCATGGTCAGTATTAATTGTACTTAGATTCCAATAATGAGAAGAGCACATCTAAGTTATCTTTCAAGTTTGGTTTTGCAAAAGTAATGACTTCTCAAATTATTTAGAGTTGGATTTTAACTTTGGTGCTATTGATATTTTGAGGTTGCTTGCTGTTGTTGTTGTTGTGTTTGTGTGTATGTGTATTGGCGGGAGTGTCCTGTGTTCTGTAAGATATTTAGCTGAGTCTCCATACTCTACCATCTGGATATAATGGCATCTTCTACTTCAGGTGAGAGGATAAATGGACAGTTTCCAGGTATTTCAAATGATCTCTAGGGTACAAATCTCCTTCAGTTGAGAACCACTGACTTGGAATATTAAAGTACCATCAGATAAGACCCTGTCAATATATTGTTTTTGGAGGTAATAAATAGGGAAGAGAACTTTTGTTATGATTATTAATTTTTAGGATCTAATATATTTGATTTATTATTTTACAAAGTGGAGGGAAGTTATATCAATCCATTAGTGAAATGTAGGGAATTTTACCACACCAAAGGTGAAAGACAAAGAGAAGTGGAAGAGGGAGGGGGAAGAGAGAAAAAAGAGAGAGAGAGCAAGAGATAGATAGATAGAGAGAGAGAGAGAGAGAGAGAGAGAGATAGAGAAAAGAATATGAGAAAAAGAAGAATAAAGAATTTTGAGTACCTTTAGATAAATTATCTCCAGTCTTCATAACCAGCAATGCAAACAGGAGAAAATGTAGGTTCAAATATTCTCAAATATTCTCTTGCCCAGGTCCAAGCACGAAAGAACTGGAATCAGTAGCCTCAGGAATTGTCAGACACTGAGTTCCTGCTCCTTGGACACTTGGAAGACTTGGAAAATTTGAGGGAGAATTCCCTTCTCCTCTGAAAATCTCATTTCTGAGTCTGAGTGGGTTGAAACTTGAGGTCTCTGTTCACATTATAATCCCACACCCCGGCATATCGCTTTCGCTCCCCTTCCCTCCTCCAAGCCAGATCTGGGGGATTGGCTCTGTTTGTCAATTTTAGGACAATGCAATCACCATCCTCATCTCTCACTCCTATGATGATTATAATTATTGTTTCCTGTTTGGGGAGGGCATGGAGGGCATTCAGGGGTTAAGAGTTTCAACTATGTTGGCTAATTCCATGGCTCTGCACAGTAGGTCCTGGAAAGTTAGGTCAAGCCAAAGCCCTTCACTTTGTTGTGGGAGAGGATTGTGTGTGTGTGAAAGGTTTGTTGTGGGTCCCTCTTCTTTCACCCTGTCACCTGAAGGGGCTATAAGGGAACTCCCAGAATCACAAGAAACCAATCAGGGTCCATTTCATATTGAATGCATAGATAGCCACACGTGAGAATATGCATTTATTCATTTCGACTATGTCAGCCTGTGGATCTTTTAGGCCCTTCAAGCCTGTGCTGGTTCTTCCAAGTTTTCTTTAAAATTATGCCAGGGAGAGAGTTACCTGGCATTAATCAAAACCAGACAGTGGACAGTGACAAACAGCTAGTGTGAAGAAATATTTCTCTTAGAAATCCCTGGAGGGAAAACAAAAATGAATTAGGGGAAAAGTTCAATGAGTTTTTCTGAGAGATGAAAAGGACTAAAGAAAAGTAGGGGACATATAAAAGTAATTAATTTTATATGGTTTATCTAGGGATATCAAAGCTAACAGAAAGACAAAGTACTTGCATTTCAAATTCACCATCAAATATTGAGAAAATATTCGTAGCTATAAAAACCCTTTGAAGAACTGTATAGGGCAGAATAGTTGATTAGAAAATTAACTCACAAAATAACCTAAGCTGAGTGATTAGTGAAAGTTGAATTACTCCACATCTCTAAACTTAATATTCAAGTTACTGTCCTTTTCACAGTTGTGTCTAGAATTCTTTTTTAACTCTCTCTAGCATTAAAAAATAAATTTTATAAAATTTTCAAAATAACTATTTTTTGGAAGGACATGATTTTCTTTGATTCTACAATTCTTTTTTTTTTTTTCTTTTTGGGTCACACCCGGCGATGCTCAGAGGTTACTCCTGGCTCTGCACTCAGGAATTACCCCTGGCGGTGCTCAGGGGACCATATGGGATGCTGGGAATCGAACCTGGGTCGGCCACGTGCAAGGCAAATGCCCTACCCGCTGTGGTATTGTGCCAGCCCCAAGATTCTACAATTCTTATTTGCTATAATAAACCCTAGATTTCCCTTTATCATATTTATTTATTTATTTATTTTAGATCATACTTCCAACTTGGTACTTGGGAGTCATTCCTGGTAGTGCTTGGTGGAATCATGAAATACTGAGGATCAAACCGTGGCCTCCACATATGACACATGATCCCTGGCCCATTGACCATCTCTCTGTCCCAGTATTGACATTTCCCTTCTTGTTTTGCTTAGATTATAATATCTTATAATAATGCTACATTCTTTTTCTCTTCTTGTTGAGACATTTTAGATTAATTAACTGAGTTGTTGCTTATGTTGCAATAGAGTTCAGATAAAACAGTTAAGGAATCATTTATCTTACCCAAAACACCATTAGATTTAAATTACTATAAAATTATGTTCTTATTGTCTCTTGAAAGCATCTTAATAAACAATTAGAAACATTTAATTATAGAATAACTTATTTGTGGAGAACTTGACGGAATATACCACCAGGCAAAACTGGAAGAACACTTTGAAGTTCTAAATCTGCATTTATCTCTCAAGCACCCAGGACAGCCGGAGACAGACTTCGAACTATTGTGATTTTAGCATTTCTCAAGCTTACCTTGCAATCACAAAGAGAACACAACTGACTCCCAAGCACGCTAAGAGCACATACATCCAAATGTCAGGAGACAGGGGGTTGAGGAAGGAGAACACGCCTGGGTTGGTACCATTGGGCTTCCGGTAGAGAATACTGATGCCCAGTGTCATAAAGGGCTTAGAGAAGTCGATGACCTTCTCCCGTACATAGGTGATGGTAAGGGGAGCTACGGCCAGGTCAGCCTTCTGCAAAAAACAAGTTTGAAATTGGGACCATCATTATTTAGCTTCTACACACAGGTCTGAAACTTTTCCCGGGTGCTTTTCATCTCTATCCTCAACTCCTAGTGTTTCTCTTGCAAGAAGTTTCTGTGATAACTGACTCTGATATTTAGGGGGAAAAAGTGTCTTTTAAGTTTATAAAATAGTTCTTATTAGTGAAGAGAAACCAAACGGTATGACACACACAGACACAGTCTGGAACTAAAAATGGAAGGGGAACAAAGCCGCAGAAGGGTATAAGAGAAAAGGGTATGGCAGCAAAGCCACGAATGAGCAACTTGGTTGACAGGATGAGACTTTGCTGTGAGCTGAAAACTTTATATTTATTTATCAAATTTAAGAATCATTTGGCTTTATTTTTCAGTATAAAGGATGAGCTCATAAATTTCTACTCTCAAGTTTGCTCTTTTTCTTCCCAAGTAAGCAGACCTCCTTTCTAAATTGTTTATTCCTACTTTAAAGTCAATTATGACTCAGAAAGGAAAACATTTTGTTTTTCCAATTCTGATGAAACCACCATTTTCTTTCTTTTAACTACATATCATCTATGCTTTTTGAATTTTTTGCACTTAGATGCTAAGGACCCATAAGTAGGAGATGGATTTTTGCTTACGTGATCTATAAGTTCTTTGACCATTCCATTCCACTCTCCTTTGTCATTCTGAGCTCCATATTTGCCATCTGGGACAAGTTTAACATCATAAAGGAAACCCAGGATACTTGACAATTCCTTCAGCAGATCCAAACAATATCCTTCAAATCTGTCATTCCCATATAGGGGCTTATCAGATTTCCTGTACATCACATAAGGCTCTTCCTAGATGAAATAAACCCAAATAAGAATAGCCTATTATAACAGAAGACAGAATTTATTCATGAAAGCTTTACCAACATCTGAAGACATAAAATCTTGAAGATAATTTTTAAGATTTGAGAGTAGCCAACTTCATTATTCATCTTCCTGCCTTTGCTAAAATTATTTTCCTTGCTCCTTCTACTACTACTGAGTACTGAGTACTTCCTAGAGCACTGTGTTTTTCTCCTCTCTCTTTGATGAAAGGTCTTCCTTCCAATGTAAAGAAGGGCTAGATTGTCCACCTTTTAGCATGGTAGAGATATAATCTACAGACATGATTTTTGGGTACCAGGACTCCAAACTTCCTTTGTATGATGCACCCTCCATCACTCCTTTTATCTAAGAGCTACAACCACTTAGAAAGAGGCATCTAAACTGTCCTTCAGTTTAGTTGTTCTTCTGTCTAGTTGTTCATCGATTGGCTCTAGCGGGCACCAGTAACGTCCCCATTGTGAGACTTGCTGTTACTGTTTTTGGCATATCGAATACGCCGCAGGTAGCTTGCCAGGCTCTGCCGTGCAGGTGGGATACTCTTGGTAGCTTTCCGGGCTTTCCAAGAGGGGCCAAGTTATTGAAACTGGGTCAGCTGTAAATATTATAAATTTAGCTAATATTTATAATATTTATAAATTTAGCTAGTGTGACATCCACTGCTGCTTAGAAAGCAAATAACTTATATATTTGGACTTGGGGGGAGATTTCTGAAAGACCATCAGAAAATTTCCACAAATCAACAATGGTACATGGACCACAGAGTATCAATCAAGAGTTTGGGGTTAGTTTTTTTTTCAGGAGATTTTTCTCTGAAGAACATTTCAAATTTCCTTCTATCATTACTACCATATTATTTGACTCACCTCATATATCACATCTAGTAGTAATTTCTTATCTGCTTGCCTGAAAAAATGTCCCTTATCCTATGAATAATGGATAGTTCTATACTCTCTTGTACCACTGTATTTTATACATTTATAATGGTTGCTACGTTACTTATATTCTCTAATTTTATCTCTAACCTAATGGAAGTAGAATATCTTATGCTTGCATTAGATAGTTTCAGAAAAAGTAGTCATTTTTTCTGTAGACAAAATTTTTAGTTTTAATTAAAGTACCTCAAGTGAGTTATTTCATAAATAAATGGAGGTGACATTATGAATTAAACAGTATAAAGTGGAAATGAGAGAAAGAGATTGGTCAAACAGCTGATTGAAGTATAGTGGCTGGGAGGTGGGTAAACCCTCTTGGGAAAGCAGGAAGTGCGCTTACATGAACTTTTGAAAATAACTAATAAAGGGGATATTTATCAAAGAGTTAGCAGAGTGAAGGAAGTCAACATGAGTTTATGTGAAAGGAGAGGCAGGGATGCAGATACAAGGTGGTCAACTTCTGGAAGCTGGTTGACCACAGCTGATTGGCCCGTTGTCAGAACAATTCTTTGATTAAACTCAACCAGAGAACAAGGGAAACCACGTGGATCAAGATAGAGAATGGGACACAGCAGAGCTGAGAATGGGTTGGAGGTCAAGCAACTTCAGCACAATGTTAAAAGCCTTCATTCAATCCATACAGACATGTGCTTGTGGCATCTGACAGAATTGTTGGACTGAAGAAGATAGTTGAGGAATCCTTGAAGGTGTAAATTAGGACTGTGGGAAAGACGCATTGAATTCAAACAACTTACCAGAATGGTGGTGACTATGAGCGTTCGGTTGGCCAAGGAGTCGGTGATATTGCTGGACCTGTCGTTGCTGCCATCTGTCATGTTCAGCCCACTGTTGGAGTTCCAAATCCCAATCTATACGGAATAGAGCATGTCAGAGTCTGCTAGCTGTCAGTAGAACACTTACACTACAGTGAACCCCTTCTACACAGGGATGGGTATAAAAGCTCACAGTCTGGAGAGAGGACACCAGGATATCACAATGGAGGCTACTAAAAGGGGGGAAACAGGCAGTGAAAAAATGAATGTGTACATGGAACCAAGAAATTCTGTGTATTTGGGTAAGGAGTAGGGAACCTCTTTTGTTTTTATTTAGTGCGTTGTTCTTTTGTTAATTAAAAAGTCTTACATGAGCATCAGATTTTTTCCATAATAGGTTTGTTGCATATCTATTCATATGCTAAAATTTGGCAAACATTTCAATGAAGAAAATTTTTTGCCAGAGGAGCTTAGGTTCTATTGATGTAAACATACATCATCAAGGTAGTGCCATCAGTGGTTTTATCAATTTAGAGATAGGGGATAGAGAAAGCAGGGTAAAGGGGAAAGAGACTGGACATGCAAAAGGGAAATAAACATGAAGGAAAAATAGTGCACAAAATATAAAGAAAACCTTCTGCATCTAGCTTCCTTGAGGAAACAATGCTAAGTGGTGTCCGTGGGAGACGTGCATACCTCTATACGGGACCTATCTTCTCATATTCTTCTGTTTGATTTCTCCTTCCACCCTAGAACTCCTCCAGTGAGGGAGTTCTCTTTTGTGTATCTTCCTATCATAGATTTAACCAGGGGAATTTGCAGTCAGTAGAACTCATCTCCGTTTTAAAAAATAGGGCCAGAGTGATAGTACTGATGTAGGGCTCTTGCCTTGGACACAGCTGACTTGAGTTAGATCTCCAGCATCCTGTACAGTCCCCTGAGCCTGCCAGGAGTGATCCCTGAGCACAGAGCCACAGGTAAGTCCTGAGCATTGCCATGTGTGCCTCCAAAAGGATAAAAAATATAATGGCTTACCCACCCCCGCCACCAGTGATCAAATCACTCCTAGTATAGGCATAATGATTTGTTCAGCACCTGGAGGAATCTTGGAGAACAGCTTTAGTAAATTGAGCTATTTGTCTGAATATTCTGTAGGCATTTATTGCCAGCATGGTGATATGAGATCTGCTTCAGAGCCAGCTCCACCTGGACAAGATGCTAACCTTCCTGAGATTTGGTTCTGTCATTATAAAGTACTTTATAGGGCTATTGAGAAGCTCAGATTATAAGCAAGGAGTCTCATAAAAAGTTGGATTAGAGCAATAGCACAGTGGGTAGGGCATTTGCCTTGCACGTGGCTGACCCAAGTTCAATTCCTCTGTCCCTTTCAGAGAGCCCAGCAAACTACTGAGATATCCCGCCTGCACGGCAGAGCCTGGAAAGCTCCCCATGGTGTATTCAATATGCCAAAAACTGTAGCACTGTAGCACTGTCATCCCATTGCTCATTGATTTGCTCAAGCAGGTACCAGTCACATCTCCATTGTGAGACTTATTGTTACTGTTTTTGGCATATCCAAATTATAAACAAGGAGTCTCATACAAAAGTTGGATTGGGTGCCAAAAACAGTAACAATTCTTACAATGGAGAAGTAACTGGTGCCCACTCGAGCAACTCAATGAACAATGGGACAACAGTGCTACATTGCTCATAGGGCTACTGAGAAGCTCAAATTACAAACAAGGGGTCTCATACACAAATTGGTACATGTAAAGAGCTATACAAACGTATATCCTGAACCTCAAAATGATGAAACTGCCCAGTAATTTCTTCAAGTTTGCTCTGTAGTTAAAGATCATGGAGTCATCCATGAAATGATATGTTTTCAAATTTAGAAGTTGATATGTAAAGGAGCTGTGAAGCTGATAAAATCAAGAAGCTATGAAAAATGAGGGAAGTTTAGGAACACTAACACTTGGACTGTTCTGGGATGGAGTATGCCTGCGTTCTGTCTCAGATGTATTTCCCCCAGTAAAAGTCTATCTGGCAGAGTAGAAATACTACAAAAAAAAAGCATTCCCCCAAACCCTCGCTTTGCAATTTACAAGTGGTATAAACTTGTGCAAGGTAATTAGCCCTACTGAGCCTCAATTTTCTTGACTAGCAAAATGAAGATAGTAGGAATTTTCTGATTAAATAGCATGTCACCTGAACATCCAGCCTCTTTCCTTTTCTGTTTCTTTGCTTTGATTTACCACTGAAATATAGCAGCTGAAAATTCATTTAGCTGGATAAATGTACTTTTTTTGAATCGTAAATTATTTGAGGCAGTTTTAAGGATAATCACATTCACACAATGGTGTGAATCATTTCCGTTTCACGGTTTTATTTCTAAATTTGATTAGTGTTGGTTGATTGGTAAAAACAAGAAGTCGGGTCTTACAAGATGGTGGGTAGGTGGGTCATATTTTGCCCTGAAAATATTTTGACCCTGCTTATAAGATGGACGTGACATAGAAATGGGACATGAAATAGCACATTTCTGTTTTCCCGTGATCAAGCATAGTTGCTCCCACTGAAAAAGCACACATATATGCATATTAATTTAGAATTGTCACTTGGTTTGGTTTTAAACCAAAGAAAAAGGAACAATTATTTTTTCTTTCCTCAGCTATCAACCCTTCTCCTATTTTTTTTGAGACAGAACCCTTGCTTCTGTTTACATTTTAATCTGTTTTATCCTTTATTTTAAAATATGTAACTCAGCCAATAGATTTCCATCTATAGCTATACTTAGGCTGTTAACATTTGCCTTCTAACTCTATGGAGAGGGTGTAAATCGGGATGTGGCTGTACTTGCAATTAAACCTTGATGTAGGCGCTGGGGAGAATGAAACCTAATTTTTAATAATATTGAAAGGTGAATAAAATACCAGTAGTGGATATGTTAAGTAATGAAATGTGTTCTCCTTAACTCTTATTTTTATTAATGTCAAGTGTGTGGCTAATGGAATTAGATTACTATTTGAAAATCGCGGTGTTAAATACTCTCACAACATTATTAGGTTTTAAAATATAAACTAGAAATTATAAACAAAAATGCCATTTGTTTCCTTCCTTCCCTCCCTCCTTCCCTCCCTCCCTCCTTCCCTCCCTCTTTCCTTCCTTCCTTCCTTCCTTCCTTCCTTCCTTCCTTCCTTCCTTCCTTCCTTCCTTCCTTCCTTCCTTCCTTCCTTCCTTCCCTCTTACATCCTTCCTTTCTCTCTTCCTTTCTCTCTTCCTTTCTCTCTTCCTTCCTCTCTTTCTCTCCTTCCTTCCTTCCTTCCTTCCTTCCTTTCTTCCTTTCTTTCTTTCTTTCTTTCTTTCTTTCTTTCTTTCTTTCTTTCTTTCTTTCTTTCTTTCTTTCTTTCTTTCTTTCTTTCTTTCTTTCTTTCTTTCTTTCTTTCTTTCTTTCTTTCCTTCTTTCTCTTCTTCTGGGCTTACTCCTGGGTTTATGCTCAGGGATGACTTTAGGTACTGCAGGGGATCCAACCAGGGCAAGCACCTTGATATTTAGTACTGTCTCTGGGCATCTGGCTTTGTTTCTTCTATGACCACCATGAAAATAAAAGTGTGTGTGTGTGTGTGTGTGTGTGCGTGTGCCTGTGCATGTGTGTGTGTATGTGTGTGTGTGAAAGAGAGAAAGAGAGATTGAGAGAGAGCACGCAAGATGATAGAGCACAAGCTAAATAGTCCACTGGCTTTACCAATTATTAAAGCGAATGAACACATTCCTTGATGGATGAATGTCTATTTTTGAAGAAGCAAGATATATGATTTATGTGTGACTGGGGGTGGGATATAGTTAACTAAATGACTAGACATCTAGCATTTGAGTCCTGTTCTCTAATCTCGGAAGAGTAACTTCAGGAAGCAAAACCTGAATTTTCAAACCCGTCTAACAAAAGCAGACAGCAGCAATTTACCAGTGAAAAGTGGTGGAGCGGGGGATCTGATAATTTGTGGGGAAGCACACTCAAAAGCTGCATTGTCTGGTCCTGCTTTTTTTTCACTTTGTAAACTAGCATGAGTGAGAAACCATGTATTATCTAGGACAGTGGAGGGAAGCATTGGAAAATGAACATCCAAAATGACAGGAAGCAAACATCTGTTTTGAAAGTGGTACAGCAAAAGGGAGTCTAGAGAATGCTTAGTATTAATCTTCCAAACATGGAGAGTGATTCACAGAAGCTCCCAATCCAAAATTACTGAGTGAAATACCAGGTAGCTAGAGAGGGTGTACCTGTTTCCTGTACCCTGATTTTTATTTGTTTGTTTTTGTTTTGGGGTCATATGCTGTGATGCTCTGGCATTCCTCCTGGCTCTGTGCTCAGGAGTCACTCCTGGTAGGCTCAGGGGATCAAATCTGGGATGGCCATGTGCAAAGTAAGAACCTCACACACTGTCCTATTGTTCCAGTTCTGATCAAGGTCCTCTTTAACCACAAGTTTTAGTGAAAGGATTTTTATGTCTTTGATTTGGGAAGAATTTCGGGAAGACTTTTCTATCCTGAAAAAGAGAAGCATGCAGAGGAGAGCTTTGGAATTTGAACACTTTGGCGGCCAAACACATTGGTGCTTAGAGGCTACTCCTGGTTCTGTGCTCAGGAGTCACCCTTGACATGCTTAACTGACCATATGTGGTGCTGGGGATGAAACCAGGATTTGGCACATGCAAGACAAGCACCATAACCCTTGTACTACTTCTCTGGCCCTTGAATTCTCCTGCTCCCTTCAATTTTTTTTTTTTAATATGGAGTTTTGTTGGGAAAAGGACAATATGTCCTTTGTGTCTATTAGACATCCTAACCAGATGACGCACATTGATCATCATAAACTATTGACAAGCAGTAAAACACACAAAACACACGAAACAGTACACACAGTATACACAACTTACGCTGATTAGGTCAGGAAGGAAGAGGCACAAAGGCATAGAAGGGAGCAAAGGCAAGAAGTTGCATGCCTCAGAAGTTGTGGTGGGGGGGGTAATTGTTGCAATGTAATGACAAGGAAAGGACACATCCCTCCCCTGTGTATAACTTCAGAGTCTGGATTCTATTCTCTAGATGGCTTGGTTTAAATTAACTCAGCATTGCATAAAGCGCCCGGAGTCTCAAGCTGGATTAGTGTAATAAGCTCCTTTTTTTGGGTGCCGGTTAGTTTTTCTCTATTTACTAGCAGCAAAGAGAGGAGATTGCCTTCCCCATGCCTTTACTAGCCGCATTCACTGAAGATTAAAACAAGGTTATTAAACCTTCTTCTTTTTTTTTTTACTTAAAGGATTTTTTTTTTTAGCTCATCTACTGAACACTACCAAGGGGGTGATAGCGTTTTGACCATAGGGAGTAACTGTTTATCCTTTCTGTGACTTAACTGATCATTCAAAAGATAAAAGTAAACCTTACACAAAATCGTTCCAGATGGGAAATTTGAAGTCGTTTCAGGTCCGTTCCCTCAGTCAGGGATATTTTAGAAAGTCATTTTCAAGGGAGAGTTAAACAGCCTGTTTTCATATCCCTGGGATAGTTTCTTGATCCGACTGCTTCTAATGTCTAACATTTGCTTATGTAATACATCTATGCATATTTCTTAATGATATGATACTGTACAATAAGCTACGAAATCGGAGCTATTATAATTTGCAAGATAATATCACTTCTTTTCCAAAGTCTCCTAATGTGTTTGTCCTCTGGAAACTGTAATTCCAAAACCAATTGTGAGGCAATTGGCAACGACAAAGACACCATGCAGAACAAAGAGAGCTCAGAAGAAAAGAGACTTTCTGAAAAATGGTTCCTATTTTGTGGTGGTGACATTGAAGGAGCTGGTCTATCATTTAGAACCTCAGCTTATGTGACCTGTCTGGTGGATGAAATCTATGGTGGTTTTCATACCCCTCAGGGGGGAATTGTGATTTTAGAGGGAATATCTATGGATGGTGTCTGCTTCTACTTTCGTCACCTGCTTCTGGTCCTAACACACTGATCCTCCCAGAGAGACACAAAAATATCTTTGAGAAATATTAAATTCATCATTAGTGAATCCGTTGCATGTCTGTTTTCAATTCATGGGTAATATGGCTGAGAGACAATTTATTTGATCACCCGTTGTCCACTATTGCCTTGAAACTGCAGTGGGATGTTTGCTATTCTGGCAAAACCGGAATGATGGCAAACCCGGCTTAGACTTTGCCAGCTCTTCACCCCTCTCCCAAAAGTCCTACTTTTTTTGTTTTTGGGTTTTTTTTTTTTTTGATAGAGTACAAACCTTCTTCCACACTTTATATAAGCGTTTAGACACTTCGCCAGCAGCCTTGGTTTTCAGAAAGAAAAATAAAAATAGCACTTCATTAAAAAAGAGCATGGCACCCAGTAGATATCATGATATGCACAGGGTTAGTGGTAAAATTCCCTACGAATGTTTGGAAGCTTGCTTCTTAACTCATCAGAAACCCTGAGAACACGTAAAGAGGCAGGATTGGGTCTCACAGAAGTTACTTCTGCTCAGTGAGTTTTTCTCTTCTTCTTTCATGCATCAAAAAATGACTTCATGTTCTTTCGTGCATGCACAGTGATGCTGCGGAGTTCAAAGGTCCTTTGAAACCCACTCAAAGCATTTATAACAAAAATATTTACACACACACACACAAACACACACTAACTTTGCACGCATGATTCCTAAACAAGAAGAAGGCATGCTTCTGGTGATTTGTTCGATTATGGACTTCCAGGCAATAGAATCTTGAGTGTGGTGAGAAAATAGGCTTTCCCCCCACCTCCTAACAATTGTCCCTGTGGATTTTATTATGGTGACAGGAAAATATTGGGCATTTCCCGCCCTTGCCTCATGAGTGAGCTGGGTTGGTTTTGCCCACTGCCTTAAAGCTTTAACAGCTTTCTCAGAAACTGAGCCCAAGTCACCTGAAGAAAGAAGAAGAAGAAAAAAAAACTGCGAACAATGAAGAGATAAGAAACAGATTGCGAAAATGCTCTCCTCTAATTCGATTTTGCCTTTGATGGAAAAACACACCAATAGAGTGTGCATAATATTGCAGCGTATAAATAGCTGCACACATATAACAAAAGCTTGATCTCCTTCATCATCCATCGGAGCCAAAAAAGATGTCTCCTTAACAACGTTTTTTTCTCCTCCTTCAGTGCTGTACATTAAGGGAAGTGGAGGAGGGGAGAGGCATGCATAAAAGAGCAGACATTGTTTTTCCCTGAAATGACCTGATGGCTTTTAGCTCATAACAGGTATTCCTCTGTTATTCTCAACCCAGTTCCATTTTATGGGGACTGGGTGGATTTAGAGTGCTGTGTTTGAACACGGTCAACTATAGACAAGCGAATCACAGGGAAAACCAGGAGACGGTTCGAGACAGAAGGAAGTAGGGGCAGCGCGGGGAGGAGGCATATTTCCCAAACTGTAGGCTAATTATTTATCACAAACATTTTGACACCAGTGGTCACCCTCTATTGCATTCAACTTAATTAATCTTGGTTTATTTTAGTGAGGTGATTGATGGGTGAGTGGGTTG
The DNA here is from genome assembly GCF_027595985.1 of Sorex araneus. Classification (NCBI taxonomy): domain Eukaryota; kingdom Metazoa; phylum Chordata; class Mammalia; order Eulipotyphla; family Soricidae; genus Sorex; species Sorex araneus. The sequence goes on from NC_073303.1 coordinate 193,424,746, forward strand.
GGGGGGGTGGGAGGCATAGTTAGAACCTAAAAAACAAAAACAGAAAAGAATATCTCAGTTAAAAAAAGCAATAGTGCAGAAATGAGAATGTTATTTCATTTTAAAAACCAACCCAATGACTTCAATTATGTAACTGTTTCCCACGGCTGCTCTTTCATATGAAATATACCTTACGGTCCACTACAGTGAAGTAAATGTTAGGTTATAGAGTGCTGATGTTCAGACAGTTGTTTGGGGGTTTTCAAACATCTTTTTTTTTCTTTGAGGTTCTGCAGGGCAAAACAATAACGCTACATGAGAGTTAATTAATTCCAGTGACTAGTTATGGATACTCTAGTTGGTACGATTAATTACACCGGAGAGCCAAAATCCTTTAAAATTATTGTTACTATGAACATTATTATCTAAACAATTACTTTTGCATTGTTCTTATTTGTGACTAAATGGGGATTTAAACTTTGAGGGACTGAGAATCCTATAAGAGAACTCAACATTAAAATCATCTCGAGGACTGATTTCCTCCTAAAATGAAGTTTGTAAGACTGGGTTGCTCCTGTAAGCCTTTCTCTTGCCCCTTTATTCTGCCCTTCCATCACCAACATCAAAATGGGATGCCATTGAAATGATTTTCCGTATAACCCTTGGATGTCATCCCAAAGACAAATTATTGACAACTTCTCTAAATCTAAACTCAGTTGCTGAAAGACTTGGAGAAACGGGGTAACAATATCTACCTATAGAGTCACACCGATAAACATAAGAAAGAGGTAAGAATTTATTATTATTACTATTAAGGACCATAATACAATGAAATCTAGAAAACTGTCTCTAAAGAACCATGTTTAGAGTCTCATCGTCTTACACGGCCATGCAATTAAAATGTTTAAGCAGTTTAAACAGTGCTTTTGATTTTACTTTTTAAATTTATTACCTTTTCAGTTCCTTCCTCTTTGAGACTAATAATATCCAGATCAAAATCCTTCCTCAAGCCATCAGTTTTATTGAAGGTGATACGCCCAGTCAAGCCATCCCACCGAGTCTATGGATAAAGGAAATCAAGAAGAATGTGGCATTACTGTTTAACACTCATCATAATGCTAACACCATCCAACCTGTAATATCTCGAAGCCGTCACAGTATCCAATTATTCAGTTCCAGCACCGTGTTATAACCACTGCAGTGGTTCAGTAACCCTAGAGCCGAGCACTTTACTGTTTTATTAGCACTCATTTACTTTGTCACTGCATCTCAGCATCAGTCAAATCTGTAATAGTGGCAATTGGAACGAATAGTATGGGAAGAATGCAGGTGAAGTCATCTGCACATGGAGTAAACAAAGGCTTTGCAGTCTTAAGATGCTGTTTTCCAAGGTCAATCTTCAGGGGATGGGCCCTCTCGTTTCTGTCTTCTGTGTAAAGGAGTTATCCAGTGATGTTACCCAATTTTTTAACGGTGTTTGTAATGGATCCAATATCATGTGCCCATGATGTGAGTTTGCTGTGGCTTCTTTTGTGGCATGTTTTTGCACCCTTGGTGGCCTAACATAACAGAGGAGTAACCTAGAAGCGAAAGTCAATCTAGTATGTCTGGGAGAAGTATATGTTGGAGCTCTGCTGAAGATGGGGAAGTCTGTATCTCATCTCTTCCTGAATTGTTTCCTGTGGCCGCCCTAGTCCACCGCTGTGGTTATATCAGAAACCCTGCTTTTCTTCTTTGTCTGTGTAATTTTCCTTACTCCCCTTTTAAAAGAATACTTGTAATTGTACCTACGATCGTGGCTAACAATTCAGCAGAATCTCTTTAACAGTTCAGCTTTGAAATAGTTCTGTGTTTAGTCTCACAGGTACTGGGGGGGATGGGGCAGTATTCCAGTGCCCATGGAATGCCAGGGCTTTTCATATGCCAGGGGTATGCTTTCTGCTGCTTGAACCTACCCTCTGCTCTCACAGAGTACTTTTTAACCTTGTAAACTTGCATTTACAAAAATATTGACAGGACCCAGTGATTAGGACATAGCTATCTTAATGGGGAACCACTATCTTCATGGGGAACCACTATTACACTATGCAATTTTTAGAACTAAAATTCACAGATCTTTGCCCTGTGAAAAACACACATTGATTGACTGTCATGGTCTCAAGGCTCTTGAGTTTCAACCTTTCCTTTGGGAGGGGTTCTCCCAAGCGGTGTTCAGGCAAACGGTGCTCCTCTCCAGGGTTCTGTGCTAAAGGGGAAAGCAGTTCAATGCAAGAACCTGAGAATATGTCTGTTGAACAAATTCACTGCTTTGGAGGCAGACAAATGCAGAAGAAAGATTATAAAGTTATCACCACGAATGAGTTTGAATATATGAAGAATCATAGCAGGCTACTTAACCTGAACCTGATTTCTCTTGAGTTGCAGTGTTTGATTCATGCAGGGGTGTGTGTGTGTGTGTGTGTATGTGTGTGTGTGTGTGTGTGTGTGTGTGTGTGTGTCTGTGTGTATGAGATTGAGGAAAGGGGTAAAAAGGAGATATTTATATGAAACACAATACAATTCTTTATATTTTTATTCTTGTTTTATTTGGGGTTCATAGGCAGCAGTGCTTAGGGCTTCCTCCTAGCTCTGTACTCAAGGATCTACTCCTGGTAGACCCAGAAGACCATATGGGATGCCAGGAATCAAAGTGGGTTGACTGTGTGCAAGGCATATGCCCTATCCACTGTAGTATCTCTTTGATTCCTCAGAATGCAATTATTAACACACTGTAGCACTGTAGCACTGTCCTCCCATTGTTCATTGATTTGCTCGAGTAGGCAACAGTAATGTCTCCATTGTGAGACTTGTTACTATTTTTGGCATATCAAATACGCCATGAGTAGCTTGCCAGGCTCTGCTGCAAGGGAGGGATACTTCTTGGTAGCTTGCTGGGCTCTCCAAGAGGGATGGAGGAATTGAACCCGGGTCGGCCGCAAACAAGGCAAATACCCTACCTGTTGGGCTATCGCTCCAGTCCATTAACACACTAAAAGCATTGAAGACACAAGCAGTCTTAACAATTGTTATTTTTAAGCCATATTTTATTTTCCTTCCCTGCATTAAAAACTTTAAAAGTTTAACTTTTATTCCTTCAAATGTCAGGAATTTACATGCCATAGTCTTTACTAATTTTTTCTGTATTTTAATTTACAAATCAGCATCAGATTCAAGATTCTAAAATGTACTTTCCACATTCAATTTCCATCAGTACATAGAGAACGTAATGGATTCATGCCCCCATACTAATTAGTTTAAACCTGACTTTTCATGTGAATTTGTGATGGTTGATTGTGTGTGAATCTGACTGCATGATCGACTACTCAAATATATGCTCTCTGCATATGTCTGTGAAGATGTTTCTGTTTGAATCAATAGACATAATAGAGTGTATTCCTTTCTTTCCTTGTGGGTGGGCATCGTAACCCCTTGAGAGTTGGAACAGAATGAAGAGACATGAGAAAGAACAAATTGGCTTTCTCTGGCTAATTAAGTCCAACCCAACACTTCGGAAGCCATGAGGCCCAAAGGACAATATTTAATTAAAAAAATGTTTCTGTCAAGGAGTCAGATTGGGGGTTGTGGGAGGGTAGCTAGGGTCTTTGGTGAAGGGATGGGATCACAGGGTAGTGGAACTGGGATGGGAACATTGTGTGTCTGAAACTCTATTATAAATATCTTTGTAAATTGCTGTGTCTAATCAAACAATTGAAATCAATTTTAAAATATCCTCTTATGAAGTGTTTTAGCATATAACAAGATGACATAACAGCCAGTTGTTTCAAGTTTTGTCTTGTTCTAATTTGTTCCGAAACAAATTTTTAACTCTTTGCATATTTTACTTTTCTGTCACTGTCACTGTCATCCCGTTGTTCATCAATTTGCTCCAGCGGGCACCAGTAACGTCTCCATTGTGAGACTTGTTGTTATTGTTTTTGGCATATCAAATACACCACAGGGAGCTTTTCAAGCTCTACCCTGTGAGCGAGATACTCTCAGTAGCTTGCTGGGCTCTCCGAGAGGGACGGAGAAATCTAACCCAGGTCGGCCACGTGCAAGGCAAACGCCCTACCTGCTGTGCTATTCCTCCAGCCCCTACTTTTCCTTTACTTTTCTATATCCCTTAAATTTCATCCGCTTTATTTTCTCTAGCTTGAAAATTTAAAAATCATCTTGTTTAAAAATGATAAAAATGCCATTAATTGGGACCCAAGAATGGATTTTAGCTTTTAAACTACCATGTTTCTATGAGTCTCTTGCCAGAGTGCCTGGCTGTCTTCCCCAGGGCCTCTCGGAGGGAGTGGACTCCAGCTTCCCTCCCCGCCCTGAGCAGAGCTCCCGGCAGCCGAAGACCTCCCGAGCCTAGCCACAACCGTGATCAAGGCTCCTCTCCACACATTTGGATGAGCCTCACGCATGAAGGTACTGGCAGAGGAACCCAGGTGTGTGGGACCTGGGGCTGAGACCTCCAAGCCTGCTCGGATCTGGACTGGGCCTCTTCCGCCCAGATCCCCCATTTTCCAGTAGCTAGGCGGTCACACCCAGGGACTGCCCCCGGCACCATGTAATCCCACCAATGGCCAACATCCAGAGACTTAAAACCAAACTCTGGAAAAACGGCTGCATGACATCTTATATCCTAGTTCTCCCTCTGGGAGAACCTGGCAAGCTACGAAGAGTTTCCTGCCCACATGAGAGAGCCTCGAAAACTCCCCATGATGTATTCATATGCCAAAACCAGTAACAATGCTGGATCTCATTCCCTTGACCCTGAAAGACCCTTCAATGCAACATCGTTAGGAAGGACAAGTAAAGAGAGGCTTCTAAAATCTCAGGCTTCTAAATCTCTAGAATGAATCGAGATGTTACTGAGACCGAGAAATTCGACGATCAACAGGATGATGATAATGATGATGATGATGATGATGATGTTTCTATGTAAACTGATTTAATAATTTTATTCTCTTTATAGGCCACAGATGAATGTTATGTTAGGTGAGGATTTTGAACAAAATGAATTTTAACTTCAGAACTAAACAGCTTAAATAGCTTAGAGGGTCTTATGTCATTGATAATAATTCATTAAGCACTTATAGTCTGCAAGTTGGGTTATAAGATACAACTGCTATCTTCAATTTGTTTTAGAACTCAGACCCTGAGCCACATTCATATAAGGCATAGACTTTGCCACTGAGCTATATTCCTGGTCTTATCCTTAAACTTCTAAGGTAAAACACCTTTGATTGAGGCGAAGGATTAGTGCAGAACTTGGCTCAACTGTTTTCTTTCTTATTTCGTTGGAAAATATTTATCGATTTTCTTTTCCATGCTGAGTACTCTTTGGGAAGACAGCACCTAGAAGATGCAATTTAGTAGGGACAAGTGCCTTAAGGTATTTCAGTGAAGTACTGTGAAGGTGACAATAAAGATTTGCACATAGTAATTACAGGAAGAAGTGCTGCTAAAGATCCTAGAGGAAAGAGAAGCATGGGCTCCCCAAGGATGAGAAGCTCCCTAAGATTAAATGCATAAAATAATACACACATGATGTTTGTCCTGGGTCCAAACTGTAAGGTAAGGAGTGATGAGAAATGAGCTTGCAAGTGCAAGTAGGAGCCTGTTCCTAATGGTGTTATTTCTCACACCAGTTTGCTAAGATCTCATTCCTTGGGCTTTTGGGATTCACTGGTATGTTGTAAGTCTAGAACTGTCATGGTCAGCTATGCATTATAGGGAGATTATTTTTGCAGAAATTTTGGGGAAGATGACACAGAAAAGGTGACTGTAATCAGGGGTTGGTTACCACAGTCCCCATAGAACAAAATTTATGATAACCATTTTATATAGTCACATACAAAAATAAAACCAGCCTAACCCCTTTATCTCTTACTATCCTAACAGCTACAACATCATGGACTGATGGCATTAGCTTTAGAACAGGGTGGGTAGATTTTCTTGAAGAAAGCATTGTCATTAGAGTTCTTGTGCAGAGATGATGTTACGGTGGGCCAGGAATGTTTCTCAGCTGCAAAGCACAAGCCTTGCATGACTGAGACCTAGGTTTAACCTGCAGCATGGCAAAAAAATGCTTTATATTGCATTATAGAATCAACTCGTTAGGAACAAACACAATGAACTAAGACTCATGTGCTGGTTACAATTCATGTGGGGTGTACATCATGACAAAAGTACATCTGATCCTTTAATAGTGCTCGAAGTTAAAAAAAAACAATGCATGAAAATGATGCATGCACAGAAGAAAAAAGAATATGTCATCTAGATAGTCAAAGTGCATGTGAATTTCTTAGGTCCTATAACACATGAAAAGACACATTTCTTTAGACACTAGAACCTCATCTCCCGACTTTATGTCTAGGGAAAATCATAATGCTAAATACTATTAGCACTAGCTGTGAGAAAGATTGTATATGCTTTCATAGCCAGCAGTCACACCCATTGTTATACACGTATGCAATCATATTCTCTGAATTGGACCAAAAGGAATTACTCTAATATGCAGCTGTCCTGTTGTGTATTTCTAACTATATTTCCCTGCACTGCAATTTTCCTTTCTTTAACATCATAGTCCAAACCTACTTTCTGTATTCCCACCACTATTTTTCTGTTTTTGCAAGTCACAGGCTGGTTTTCTGCATTAATATTTTGAATGAGAGTCACTAAATAAGTGACTGTTGCATTAAGCAATAGTATCTATCTGAAAATAGAGATATTTTTGTGGAGGGGGCAGGGTATATGCTTAGTTCTGTACTCAGGAATCACTCCTGGTGGGTTCAAGGAACCGCATGTGGTGCTGGGGAAAAAATCCAGGTTAGAAGACATAAGGCATGTTCCCTACCCACTGTACTCTCTGGCCTCAAATAGAGAAAAATCTGTCTAAAATTGTTTCCAAAGAAATTTCTGCATTAGTCATTTTTGGAGCCTCTTCATTCCTCTAGAAATGCACAGTTCTCACCCTCCTGATCTGTTTTGAAGGAAGTAGTTATCTTCATTAGGTTCTTCAGGAATTTCAGAAAACTTTTTCCTAGAGCAACTTTTTCTTTATGGGGCTCATGCTATGAGTAAATTCTATACATTGCCTGGAGTTTATGGAGCTCTCTGAAGATATGCAGAATTGGGAACATTTATCTCCTGATGTAGCAGCTTGCTCATATTAGGGTCTTAAAACCCAGTTCAGAAATACAGTTTCATTTCCACTAAATATATCGATTGTGTCCCTTTGTTTGGATTAAGTTGCATTGGTTTTTTTCTTAAATTTAGTGTTGCAATAACTGGTGCAGAGTAATTCCCACTTTTGCTTTTTGCTCTTTGCTCATCTGAGAGGCAAAAAAAAAAAATTCCCTTTTCACACTCTCACAATGCTTCCTTTCCTGCCTTAATATCTATATCTAGTTCTTTACTGAATTGAAATATCTTTTCACCTTCAAAGTCATTTCTTTCACTGTCACATTGTCTGTGTCTTTCCTGCTTCTCATCCCTAGGTGAGCAATTTTATGCATGTTCTAAGTGGTTTTATTTGCAAGTTAATTGTTGATAAGCATTTATTAATCACCAGAGAACTATTGATTAGGGTTTCTATGCATGATTAATTCTAGGATGTACTGAGTTAGAGCCATAAGGAATTCATTTTCTGGGACAGGCTGAAACATATACAATTTAGATAATTGTATATAATTATATTATTCATAATTACAATTTTCTTGCCTTGTGTAGAAGTATTTGCACAGGAGACAATTATGGTATGCTTAACTAAAAACAATACTTTGTTGTCCCTATTTTAGGAAATAGCTTTAATTTGTACCCGTATTAGCTGTCTTGACAACAACTATTTAATAGCAGTTGAATCATGTAGTATGACTTTCCCCACTTTTTTGCTCTAAGATTTTTCTACAGTCATGGAACAGAAATCAAGTGATAAAACAAGTAAAGCAAAAGGTTCTGTTAATGTATTATTTGTCATTAACACTTGCTCAAGATTATTTTTATTGTCAAAATAAAATATGCATATGCCATTTATTGAGGAAAGTAATTAGTACCTAAGTCTAGGATCTTGTAATAGTCAGCTTTTAAATGCAGTTGGTTATGATGATTTCGTTCCCCCTACAGGGAACTTAAATATGTAAAACAACATAGAATTCACAATCCACTTTCCTAAAATGTTTTCTGACACAGCCATTCCTATTTGCCACAGGAAGTAAATTGTTTCCTGTTGGATGCTGAAGAATTCTTTTGAGAGAAAGAGCGAAAGCTTTATAGTATATGTGTTACTTTGAGAACATAAACAACCAACAATTCTTCATTTGTTGGTGCCTATTAGAAACTGTAAGAATTCTGCTAATAGAAGGTTTGTGGTAACTGCAAAGATTGCCCTGTGGTCTAGCTCTTAGCAAGGTTTTAAAATCCAGTTCAGAAATCCAATTTCATTGTCCTTGAATATGTCAATTGTCTTCCTTTGCCTGGATCCTGTTGCAGAGATTTCATTCGATCTTCTTTGAGAAGTAGAACAAGGAATAGAAAAGAACTTGCTTTAAATGATGATTCTATTTACTATGAAAAGTTATCAAAACAGGAAAAATGCTAGGGCAGGAGATGGCTCAGTGGCAGAGTGCTGACCCTGTGGGCTGGATATCTCAAGTGTGGTGCCCAGTTCTGCTCCTCAGCCTGTGCGCTTCAGCAGACTGCAACCAGTGTGTGTGAGAAGCACAATGAAAGCATGAGAGCTCTAGTGAGTACCGAGAGACAGGGAGTGTGCTTAGACCCCCTGTTCATCACACTGTATCACTGTACTACTGTCATCCCGTTGTTCATTGATTTGCTCGAGCGGGCACCAGTAACGTCTCCATTGTGAGACTTGTTGTTACTGTTTTTGGCATATCGAATACGCCATGGGTAGCTTGCCAGGCTCTGCCATGCGGGCCAGATATTCTAGGTAGCTTACTGAGCTCTCTGAGGGGGACAGAGGAAGTGAACCTGGGTCGACCATGTGCAAGGCAAACGCCCTACTGCTGTGCTATTGTTCTAGTCCAGTTATAAATATATATATATATATATATATATATATATATATATAGACACTTTGTTTGTGGGCCACTCCCAGGGTGCTCAGAGGGCCATAAGGGATGCCTGGGGTCAAACCCGGGTTAGCCATCCACAAACAAGAGACTTCACCTCTCTCTCCAGTCCCTACTGCAACTTTAAAAGCAAAGTGGGGTCTCCCCATTAACTGGGGCCAGCTCAAAAACAGCAGTTAAGGGGGAAAGCCAAAGGCAGATTCCCACATTGAGGAATTCTACATTGTAACAACTGTAAAGGCCTAGGTGTCCAACAGAAGCTAAACAAGGCTGTAAAGAATTAATCTGCATATGGGCTGGAGTAATAGCACAGCCGGTAGGGCCTTTGCCTTGCACCCGGCCAACCCAGGTTCGATTCCCAGCATCCCATATGGTCTCCTGAGCACCGCCGCCAGGAGTGATTCCTGAGTGCAAAGCCAGGAGTGACCCCTGAGCATCGCAGGGTATGACCCAAAAAACGGAAAAAAAAAAGAATTAATCTGTATCACAGAGAAGTATGTAATCAGATTTGTTTGGATCTATCAGCCAAGATTTGTTTACACTAGAACAGTCTGCTTTCCTTTTACTTACCAGCCCTATGGTGTTCGGAAATTAAATTCCTTTGTCCAACATTTTCTTTATTTTGTGTCCTTTTTTTGGATCACTCACAGCAATGCTCAATTGCTCAGGGGTTCCTCCTGGCAGTACTGCGGACCATGTGGGATTCTGGGGATCAAACCAGGGTCCACCACGTGCAAAGCAAATGCCCTATAGGCAGCACTATCGCTCTGGACCCATTTATTCTGTCGTTACTGATTTGTATTTCCGATCGGATCTGGATTAAACATATTGCATTTTACTGTCTTATTTTTCTGAGTATATGCACTGTATGTCTTTTTTCCATCACAAGGATATATCATTTTCAGTTTCCTTGGAACTTATGAAAATTTACTTTTGTATTTTTCATTTGTTTCTCAAACAAACAAAACCAAACTAAATAAAAAGTGATCAAAAACATCCTCAAAAGAAAATCAGTTCTAGAGCAAATGCCCAACAATTTAAGAATTTATCTTTAAGGGCTGGAATGATATAACACAATGGGTGGGGCATTTGCCTTGCGCACGGCTGACCCGCTTTAATTCCCAGCATCCCATAGGGTCCCCCGAGCACTGCCAGGAGTAATTCCTGAGTGCATGAGCCAGGAGTGACTCCTGTGCATCGCCGGGTGTGACCCAAAAAGAAAAAAAAAAAGAATTTACCTTTGCTAACTATTTCTGTGAACTTTGTCCTTTTTAGTTTTTTCCCCTCTGATCCTTTGATTGTGAGTTTCAGCAGTCTGTCAGTATAAGAGCATCCGGACTCTTTCATAGACTGAGTGATTTCTCTTCCATAACTGACTTCAGAGACCAGTGTCCAGTCTTAGGATATGGGGCTCTCTCCTGTGTCATCAGGGAAGCACTTGGTATCTCCAAATCACTCGTCCTTCACCAGGCCTAGAGACTCATGGGTCCTTGGTTGCAAGTGTAGGGTCGAGGACATTATGGGGAACATAGCCTGTGAATCTGATTTACATCTGACCCCAAAGTCATATTTTCCTGATGACAGCAATGGTCAGAAATATGACACTCACTTGTTTCTGATTCTGTGGCAACCTTTCAGGTGGATTATGTAATATAGTTTTATATCTTTAGGGTGAGATGATGACTAAAGATAGGGCTAGTCATTTTCTTTTGTCTAAGCAAGATTATATCTCAGGATGGCTGAAGAGATGAACCATGCTATTAGTTTGGTCCAACGAGATCTTGTGTTCTATGCTTACTTTCAACCCTTCAGTAAGACTGGAGAACCACACTGCAAGTCTCAAGGGCTTGGTCCTCTCTCTAGAAACGAGAAAAGCCTCCTTATCTCATGTGGCATTTATTTTCACCTGACTAAAACATTAGAAAATTAGATTATATAATCTCACAGAAAAAAGGGGCTTTTCTTTCAGTTTACATATTTGTATTTAATTTACATATTGATATTGATGCTAAGGGCTGGAGCGATAGCACAGCGGGTAGGGCATTTGCCTTGCACATGGCCGACCCGGGTTTAATTCCTCTGTCCCCCTGGGAGAGCCTCACAAGCTACTGATTGTATCCCGCCTGCATGGCAGAGCCTGGCAAGCTACCTGTGGTGTATTCAACATACCAAAAAACAGTAACAACCAATCTCACAATGGAGACATTACTGGTGCCCGCTCGAGCAAATCGATGAACAACGGGACAACAGTGCTACAGTGCTACTGATGCTAATCCCAGAATTCCCATAAAAGAGAAAAACAGCAATTTTAACATTTTGTTCCCTTTAAAAGTCACAATAAATGCTGATTCAACAGCATTTTTATAGGGGCCAAACCCAGAGGTGCTGGGGATTGGGAATAGGTCACTCCTAGTGGTTCTTAGTGGTCACCAGGGTTAGACCCAGTGGTATTGGCAGGACCATCTTGGGCTGAGGGTTGAACACAAAACCTGCACATGCAGAGCATGTCCTTCTGCCCTTTGAACCGTTTTACCTTCTCCTATGTAATTTTTTTTTTTTTTTTGCTTTTTGGGTCACACCCAGCAATGCTCAGGGGTTACTCCTGGCTTTGCACTCAGGAATTACTCCTGGTGGTGCTCGGGGGACCATATGGGATGCTGGGAATCGAACCCGGGTCGACTGCATACAAGGCAAACACCCTACCCGCTGTGCAAGGCAAATGCCCTACCCGATGTGCTATCGCTCCAGCCCCTGTAATTATTTTTGTATGTCAAGTAGCATCTAAATTTGGGTCATGCTAAAAGCGTATTTATTTTTATTATACTGAAAAAGGTGTTCAAAGAAGAAATATGTGGTTCTAGGGAGTTGTATTGTTTATAATGGGCTACAGTTCGATTTACAAAGCAAATAGAAAATTTGTGTCAAATTGTGAAAAGGTATAGTGAACAGAAAACTAAGAGTATGTAAAGGACACCAATTTGAGTGACCAGAACTTTGTTTGCGTGGAGTGTAATATCTGCACATGATAAGTGAATACAAATTTATCATTTGTGAAAAAATGACTGTTTAAATTATCTTATTAAGACATATATTGTCAATCATAATTCTTTTATGCTTAAAGATATAAAATTGTTGCTAAAGGTTTTTTCTCTTTTAAAGAGAAAAAATACTCTAAAAATACTCTAAAACAATAGTTGTTCTTAGAGTATTTAGTTTGATCTTAACAATAAGATACAGAAGTTTACAATTTACCACCTAGATAATAATATCAGACAGACTTTAGTTCCATTGTCAACGATGGTTTCTGTTTTATTCTAATAGTGGAATAGTTGTTGGAAGAGTTTTCTAGAAGTCATAGTCTAAAAAATGTCCTTTTTCAAAAAATGAACATCTCAGAATCTCATGGAAAGTTGATGCCAGATACTCTAACTTATTGGTAGGTAAGGAATTTAGGAGGTTAGTGAACCGAAAAACTGAATCAAGCCTTAAAGGACTCTTTAAAGAAGACTCAGAATAGAAGGATTTCTCAAAGCCAAGAACTGACCCAGCATCTAGATGTAAAAGACAGAAAAGAATCAAATGAACTGCAGAGATAAATTTAACTGTGGCTGTTTGATTTAGAATATTACTAATAGGATTTTACATGCTCTATTAAGGGAGTAAGGGGATCCTTCCTTAGTTGATCTTTATCCCTTGGTGTAGTTCATTATATCACTGTCATCCCATTGCTCATCAATTTGCTCGAGCGGGCACCAGTAATGTCTCCATTGTGAGACTTGTTATTACTGTTTTTGGCATATCAAATATGCCACGGGTAGCTTGCCAGTCTCTGCCATGTGAGCGAGATACTCTTGCCAGCTTGCCAGGCTCTCTGAGAGGGGTGGAGGAATCGAACCCAGGTCAGCCTTGTGCAAGGCAAACGCCCTACCTACTGTGCTAATATATTTTTACATGCCATATTATTCTCTCTAACTCTTCCAAACTCAGTAATAATTTAACCATATTTATGACAGCGTGGCAATTTGCATAAAATCAGTAGGAATTTGTTTCCTGTTTTTGTCTGGACATAATTGAACAAACTGGTGATATAAATAAGGTCATACTAACATTGTTATATCTGAGAGCAAATCTCATCCATCTGGGCACAATAAGCTCATTATTAATATTGAGTATTGTTATTTGCTTGTTTCGGGGTCACACCTGGTGGTTCTTAGGGCTTGATCCTGGCTCTGTGCTTAGGGATCAGTTCTGGTGGGATAAGGGGACCATACGGGGAACTGAGGTCTGTTGCATGCAAGGCAAGTACCCTACCTGCTGAACTATCTCTTTGACCCAAGAAAACGTATTACTCATATGAAGAAGGAAATCCAGAAAGTTCTCTCGCAAATTGCTCTGGTATGTTACGTGGTTTCAAGAATGCAGAGATCCTATTAGAAAGATCTAGGAATGCTCTCTGTAATCACAAGGATCTTTCTAAGAAGGAATCAGAGAGAAGCAGAGGTTCATAATGAATGCAGCAAAGATGCAAGGACACAATTAGATGTGCAGAGAGAGAATTGTTTTCACTCAGCAGCCAGAAATGGCAAGGGGACTAGTGTTCCTCTAGTAGGCCCTGAATGAACCAGCTTTTGATTTTAGTCTAGAGAGATTTGTGTCTGACTTTAGGGCTTAGAGATCTAGGAATAAATTGGATTCAAACTAAACCATCGCGTTGGTGGTAGTATAAGTTGCAGTAGGAAATATGTGACTTGGAGTAAAAGGGTCACTCAAAGACATAAAATATATGTCTTGGGGTAAAGACAAATGCAATCAGAGATTTCTCTTGAAATTTTCATCTGAAAATTAATTTTCTGGTTTGGTAGCTGCTTCAAACAGTATGACTGGCCATACTTTACAAAAAGGCTTGTATAGTTAATCATAGATCTAACTGCAGGAATCTGACCTAACAAGGTCCAGACACAAGGCTTTCTGTAATGTGAATAATCCTTGGAGATTGTTTATGTTAGCAGAGGGGAGGGTTCAATAAATGATTTAAAACTTGGAAACTAAACAGAAAGGAACTTCATTTACTTATGTTGGTGTATGGATCATTGTCTAACAGGCCCACTAAAGTTTTATGTTAATTTGCAGGTTATTGATCAATAGAGATACAAATATCTCATGTCTGGTACAAAAGAGAACCATAAAGTGTATGGTTTTATTGCCCTGAGAACAACAGTTTTTCCTCTAACAGCACATTTAGTTCAGTTAGCCTCTCCCAGTGGACTGTTTCATCACTGTTCTATAAATCTACCTTTTTTTTGGTTATTGAATCACCGTGAGCTAGTTACAAAACTGTTCATTATTGGACTTCAGTCATACAATATTTCAGCACCCATCCCTTCATCTGTGTACATTTTCCACCACAAATGTCCCCACTTTCCCTCTCAATACCCCTTCTTCACCCAGCCTACCTCTACCTCTATGGTAGACTTTTATTCTCTTTCTCTCTCTCTCTCTCTCTCTCTCTCTCTCTCTCTCTCTCTCTTTCTCTCTATCTTCTTTTGAGCATTATGGTTTTCAATACAAGTACCGAGAGGTTATCATGTATGTCAATTTACTTCCTTACAGTACTCAGTTCTTGTTCACAGTGATCATTTCCAACTATCATTGTCATAGTGGTCCCTTCTCTGGTCTAACTAAGGATGTTTAATAATCACAATTCAATCAACATAATATACCATAAAATTAAAAGAAAAAGTAAAACCATATGATCATATCCATAATATCAATAGATGCAGAGGAAGTATTTGACAAGATCCAGTACACATTTGTCATTAAAAAAAATGCTCAGCAAAAACGGAGTTGAAGTTGATGAACTTTCCTCAGTGTAGTCAAAGCCATTAACCACACACCCACATCAAGCATTATTATCGATGGGGAAAATGTAAATCTACTTTGAACCAGTGTTGACATCCTGTTGGTTCTGTCTTTTAAGAATTAAGTAAATCTCGGGGCTGGAGTGATAGCATAGTGGGTAGGGTATTTGCCTTGCACGTGGCCAACCCGGGTTCAATTCCCAGTATCCCATATGGTCCCCCGAGCACCGCCAGGGGTAATTCCTGAGTGCATGAGCCAGGAGTAACCCCTGTGCATCACTGGGTGTGATCCAAAAAGCAAAAAATAAATAAATAAATAAATAACATTTAAAAAGAATTAAGTAAATCTGTGGGTTTGTGTTTGTGTTTGCTTTGTATTTGCATGAAAATCAGGTTGATTTCTTCACAAACATAGACACTGGCAAATTCCAGGTGGGAAGCATACAGGTTGTATCAGATTTGCTCCTTAGAGCAGTCAGATAAGGGAAGTGTGTCCTTACAGCATGATGCGCCCAGTATAAGAGAAGGATGCGGTCATTCGGTGGGGGAAAGTGCAGAATTTGGAACTAGATGGCAACCCTCTTCTTTCTCTTTCTCCACACTGAAGTTCTATAGAAAGGGTCATGCTAAAGAAACTCAATCTATGTGGAATAATTTCTAGCATTTTAAATGCTCACATTTGAATGGCACATATCAAAAATATTGGGATCGATCTGTGCTGGTGGGGGTCTGGTGAAAAAGGAACGCATCCACTGCTGCTGGGAATGTGTGGAAAACAGTAGTGAGAGTTCTTAGCAACATTAAGAATTCAGGGGCCAAGAGATAGTATAGCAGGCAGTGCTTGCCTTGCACACAGCTGTCCCAGATTCAAAGCCGGCATCCCGTATGGTTCCCTGATTCCTCCAAGGAGTGAAGAGTGAAGAGCCAGGAGTTAGCCCTGAAAACCTTCAACTGTAACCCCAAACTCCCCAAACTGAGCTGCCATATGACCCAGCAATTTCACTTCTAGGTATGGATGCCTAAGACACAAACTAGTCATTCAAAATGACAAATGCACACCATTATCCATTGCAGCATCGAGTACAATGGCTAATATATGAATCAACCTAGGCATCCAAAAACAGATGAGTGGATCCTGAGGCTGAGGGATAGATATACAATAGAATACTAAGCAGTGGAAAGAATGATGAAATCAGGTGAATCACTGCAACTTGGATGTAACTGGAAGATATTTGTTGTTCTTCAGTCAGAAGAACAACAAACACAGGAATGTCTCACCTATATGTTGTTATATAGGTGCACTGATGAGGGGATGCAGGTATTCAATGGGGATACCTAGATCACTGGACTGGAGCGATAGCACAGCAGGTAGGGCATTTGCCTTTCATGTGGCCGACCTGGGTTCGATTCCTCCGTCCTTCTCAGAGAGCCCAGCAAGCTACCGAGAGTATCCTGCTTGCACGGCAGAGCCTGGCAAGCTCCCCATGGAGAATTTGATATGTCCAAAACAGTAACATCAAGTCTCACAATGGAGATGTTACTGGTGTCCTCTTGAACAAGTGCTACCTAGATCACCTGTGGAGAATGGCAACAGGCACCAGAGCAGATAAGACTTGTCCTGCATAGCAGATAAGACCTGTCCCTGCATAGCAACCCAGTAGGGAGTGTCTGGGTGCATTTGATAAGCACCAGGTATCTGGTCTTGAGTCTCATCCCACAAGAATTGTCACTAACTGCATTCCTAAATATAGCATCTAGCCCTGATTGGGCCCAGGCAAAGCAGAGTTAGAAAGGTGACAGGTCAGTAATGCTAAAGTTTATGTGACTGGCCCATCCTCTTAAGCCGAGACCCTCTATAAAATATGGGTATATTTGGCAATAAAGTGAGCGGCCATCTGCTGTCTCTTGGAGTGGTTTCTCCATGCACCCATCATCCTTTGACCCACGTCTGCCCAGACCCGGTGTGCAACATATCTGGGCACATGGGGGAAAAGCTGGTCCCCAACAATCACCCTCGACCCCGTATTATAGGAAGGAGAAGGGCAGGGAAGAAAAAAAATGGAATGAGGAAGTAAGAAGAGGTGGATAGGAAGCAATGGGGGGGGGCAGGGGACAGGTGTGAAGGGCATGGATACACAGGTGGGATAGAGGGGTGATAAAGTTATAAACCCCCAAACACAGAGTCAACCAGAGTGAAAGGATAAGATTCAAATACAAGAACCAGTCTAAAAATGTATGCCAAGGTGGCCTGCTGGGGAAGGGTGGGGATGGGGTTGACAGGAACCTGGGGACACTAGGGAGGGAAGCTGACACAGGTGGTGGAATTGGTACTGCAGCATTTTATTCCTGAAAGTCAAATATGAGTAACTTTTAAAATCATGGTGTCTTCATTAAAAATAAAATAAAAAGTAGAAAAACTAATCCTCATATTTGACCGTGCTTGAGTTACTAGAAATAACATTGTGTTTTGTTTTCTTGATTTATTTCTTGAAGCAGGGGGGTGGGGGGAGTTACTCTTAGAAGTGCTCCGGGGAACGTGTACTGCAGGAGATCAAAGTCAGCATGGGGCTGGAGCGATAACACAGCAGGTAGGGCATTTGCCTTGCATGCAGCTGACCTGGGTTCGATTCCCAGCCTCCCATATGGTCCTCTGAGCACCGCCAGAGGTTATTCCTGAGTGCAGAGCCAGCAGTAACCCCTGTGCATCGCTGGGTGTGACCCAAAAAGAAAAAAAAAATCATCATTCCTGCATGGAACATGGATGATCCAGCCATTTGAGCCACATACCCCTACACCAAAGAAATCATTGAAAGTTGAAAGAAAATAAGAAATTCAGCATTAGAATGAATTTCCTTACTCACTCACAGGCATGTCTGAAACCTGAGTTGCCCAACTTGATTCAACTCAGATCTGTGAGGTTCAGTTGAGAGATGCATGCTTCTTCCCTGACACCCCACATCATGCTTCTCAGTTTCTGTGCTCCATTAGTGCACAGAGCACTCTCTCCTGAGAGTCAAAAGCACATAGCTAGAAACCAAAAACACTGCCTGAACTTTCTTTGAATTCTCTGTTAAGGTTCTTTTAGTTTGATATTTGTGTTCTGCGCTTGGACCACACCTGGCGATGTTCATGGCTTACTTCTGGCTCTGTTCTCAGGGAATCACTCCTAGAGATTACTCCTGGCTCTGTGCTCAGGGAATCACTCCAGGGCTCAAGGGACTGTATGTAATACCTAGGGATTAAACCCTGCTTGCCCTCATGCAAGGCAAGCTCTCGAACTCTTAGACTCTCTCCAGTCAGCATCTTTGTGGCAGTGGACATACTGTGTTTCATCTCATCTTTATTTACTTTTATCTGGGGAGGGACAGGGGGAGGGGCGGAAGGGTAGGCCATACCCATCAACGCTCAAGGCTCCTGCTGGCTCTGAGCCCAGGAGTCAGTCCAAGCTGTAATTGGGTGACTATATGTGGCACTGGAGATTGAACTGGAGTTCGTTCCATGTGCGGTAAACGCCTTCACCCCGGAGCTACACTGTCTGCATTATTAGTATCAGGATTATCATCCCGATGAATGGTTATCAGGGTTCAGAGCAAGGGGAGGTCCAGAAAGTGCAGGAGCTCTTGGTGTGATGTTAAGTTTGGTTGCACAGTCTTCAGTTCCCCCCCCCCCACCACCACCACTCTTCACAGCTCTTAGCACCCTGTTCTGCTTGTTGACCAGTGGATAAAATGGGTGGCCACTGGGTCTTACTTTCCAAAATTCTCATTTTGGATTTACTTGTATAGGCTGTTCATAAATTTTGTACTCTAAATATTGTTGACATTTGATGACTTCACGTCTAACTGTAAGAGTGTGAAATATATCTTAAAGACCTTTCCCCCCACTGGATCTGGAGAGATAACACAGGGGTTAAAACACTTCCATTATATGCTGTAGTTTGCCAGGTTCTCTCAGAGGGAGAAGTAGGTTATAAGATATCGAGCAGCCGCTTCTCAGGAGCTTGCTTCCGGATGCTTGCTTTTAAGACTCTGGAAGTTGGCCATTGACAAGATTACAGGGCACTGGGGGCAGTTCCTGGGTGTGACTTCCTAGCTACTGGGAAATGGGAAATCTGGGCAGAGGAGGCCTAGTCCCGATCCGAGCAGGCTTGGAGGCCTCTGCCCCGGGTCCCACACACCTGGGTTCCTCTGCCGGTTCCTACATGCGTGAGGCTTGTCCGAACATGTGGAGAGGGGCCTTGAGCATGGCTGTAGCTAGGCTCCGGAGATCTTCAGCCACCGGGAGCTCTGCTCGGGGCGGGGAGGGAAGCTGGAGCCCATCCTCTCCGAGGGGCCCCGGGGATGACAACCAGGCACACGGGTAAGAGACTCTCTGCGACACTCTCTTCCGGGAGCTTGCTTTTAAGTCTCTGGATGCTGGCTGTTAACAGGATTACATGGCACTGGGGGCAGCTCCTGTGTGTGGCAAACTACTGGGAGTTTCCTGCCCACATGGGAGAGCCTCCAAAGGTCCCCATGGTGTATTCATATGCCAAAACCAGTAACAAGCTGGGTCTTATTCCCCTGACCCTGAAAGAGCCTCCAGTACGGCATCGTTGGAAGGATGAGTAAAGAGAGGCTTCTAAAATCTCAGGGCTTGGACGAATGGAGATGTTACTGAGACTGCTTGAGAAATTTGACGATCAACAGGATGATGATGATGATGATTATATGCAGATGACCTTGGTTAAGTCCTGGGCATCCCATACAGTACTCTGAGCACTGCTAGAAGTGACTCGAGTGTGGACTTAGCCCTGAGCACAGCTTAGTGTGTTCCAAAAGGCAACTTTTTTTTTTTTTAGTCTACCCAGAGTATTCCGCCCGCACAGCAGAGCCTGGCAAGCTACCTGTGGTGTATTCGATATGCCAAAAACAGTAACAACAAGTCTCACAATCGAGATGTTATGAATGCCCGCTAGAGCAAATCAATGAGCAACAGGATGACAGTGCTACAGTGCTACAATTATCTAAATTACAGGGCACTCTACTTTTTGAAACTTCTTCCTAGATATCTCTGAAAATTCCCTTCTTTCCCTTTTAATTTTTACAAAATGTTTAATTTTTCTGTTTCTATGAGATATCAGAGTATCTTCTTGATTATTCTGAAGTAGTGACAATGCCTTAGATTTTCTAAGGCCTGCCACATGGCAGTATGTGACAGAATCAATTTGTGGTTTAATATGCTAAATGGAAAATGGGAAAGGTTTGAAGAGAAATAGGACATTTATTTAATGTTTTAAAATTGATTGAGATTCTGTGACTTATAGAATCTGATACCGTGAAATAGGAAATTTGGTGAGAATAAAAATTGATATACTCTCATTGGCCCAAGTCCCCCAAATATTATATTGAATTAAAAAAATACTGCTAATATACACTTCACTTGTTTTCATATAATGTTCACAAATGATTTTTAGCTATAAATCTACCCTCATAAATAAAGTGCATTCCAATATAATCAGAGCTCATATTAATTGTTAACAAGTTTTAAATTCTGAGCATGATGTTATGAAAAAGAGCTTGACTTTAGAATCAAATATTGTGGGTATAAATATTGATTATCTTTGAATAGCTTGGTAACTATAGACAAGTTATTTAACTTCTTCAAGCCCTATTTGCAAAAATTAATACTGTCTTCACCTAGTTATCCTAAAGATTCAAAGAGATAATGCCTCCGAGAACTTACAGCTTACATCTGACACATGTAAGCTCAATACAAATTCAGTTCCTTTATTATCTTGACCTAGTTAAGAATTCCTTAGCTCTTCTCTAACTCAGAGACTTCTTATTTGTAACAAGCCTTATTTTATCCCAGAACCATCCTTTTTTGTCTCTTGTCAGAGAAGAATGATCTGCCTTTCTACACCATCGGTTGTATTAGTGTGCTAATTTTCAAATTTTAATGAGCACCAATTTATAGTGCTATGTGTTTGAGGTGGGAGTGAAGGACCTGGATTTTTTCTTTACAAGAACTCCACTAGGTTTTTCTGAAGGTCTTTACACTGTACTCTAAGAATGACTGTAACATACCCAAAGCTTGTCAACTGCATATTACCTATTTGCTGACCAAGTCCACAGTCAGCTATCAAGCACAGAGTTTGGTTCTAGTTCTAAAGGAGTGCACTCTGTAATTATAGAGTAATTATTATCTATCTATCATCTATATCCTATATATTTCTTAACATCACAACCATATCTACCCTATCATATCTATTTATCCATTTATAGAACCAATAACATGTATATATGACTGTACATATGTATACACATAACTGTATTCCAATCTACCTGCTTATTTATCCAAATAAATATATTGTTTAAAAACAAATGTGGGCTGGAGAGACATTACAGTGGGTTTTGCCTTGCACAGGGCCAACATGGGTTCAATCCTGGAATCCCATATTGTTTCCTGAGCAGTTCCAGGAGGGATTCCTAAGTGCAGAGCCTGGAGTAACTCTTGAGAATTGCCAGGTGTGGCCCCTAAACTACAAGCAAAAAAAACTATAATAAGATATCCTCAAATAAAACAAATGAGTGGCACTCATAAAAATCTTGGAGAATTGAGAATAGTGAGCTAAAAAATGAACTGATACAATGCATTTACTTTTTAGGATATTGTGAAGAATGAACTGGTGATTGAAAATAAGCAGGCAGAACTTTAAAAAAAAAACTATAGTCTTGAGTCTCAGTACAGTATTAATCTGTTGTATTTGTCTGACAAAACCCTGGCGTATACTAATTGGATACCGGATCCCTAAATTCTAGAAGTTTTAGAAATAATATAAACTCTCAGGAAGAAATTTTCTGGTATATTGAGATCATCATCATCATCATCATCATCATCATCATCATCATCATCATCATCATCATCATCCTGTTGATAGTCGAATTTCTCGAGTGGTCTCAGTAACGTCTCCATTCTTCCTAACCCTGAGATTTTAGAAGCCTCTCTTTACTCATCCTTCCAAAAAATTTTGCACTGGAGGCTCTTTCGGGGTCAGGGGAATGAGATCCAGCATCGTTACTGGTTTTGGCATATGAATACAGCATGGGGAGTTTGTGAGGCTCTCCCATGTCGGCAGGAAACTCTGGGTAGCTTGCCAGGTAATCCCAGAGGGAGAAGTAGGCTATAAGATGTCACACGGCCACTCTTTGATTAACCAAAGAAATCATCTTCCTTTGAAAAAATAATTTCTGAGGCTTTTCATTTCAATTATTCTTTGATATTAAGTTTGAATCCCACTAGAGTATGGTTGTTTGACTTAATGACATTTTAAAACAATAGTCACAAATTCTGGGTGAAAAAAAATTGCTCGGTGCCATACTTCAAAGTTGTCAGTTTCAAAATTGCTTTATAAGGAACACAACATATATTATACTCACTGCCTATCGTAGAATAATTAAATCGAAATGGTAAAAGTCAATTGTTTTTATATCATTACAGTCCAATTGAATCATATTAATTAGAATAGGTTGGGCCTGTTCTCATTTAGATTAGCTTAGATTCACTCTTGCTCTTGGTATGGTGCAAAATTTACTATCAGCCATCATTTAACAAACCTTTTAAAATAAAAAGGACCAATTATAAAAGATAGGCTTTGCAGATCTCTAATTACTGAGCTTCTTTGAAAGTATATTATTGGAAATACACCTCCGGTTAAATTTTTAATCTTGTTATTACTGCTGCATTAAAAATACATAAAACATCTTTCTGAGAAGTGGAACCTGGTAACAGAGGGGCTGGAGTATTGCTGCAGCTTAGCAATGAAAAACCGGTGGGTGAACTTGCTTCTTATTCACTTGAAGCCTTAGTCATCTATGTTGAAAGCCAGTTTCTTGGTCTTATACTTGACCAGTGACAGCAATATTTGCACTTATTAAATTCTTTTTCTGATGCCAATTTTATTTTATTTGGGAGTTCTGAGAAAGGGGAAGGAGGGAGGGAGGAAAGGATAGGGAGAGGAAGATAGGAGAGAGAGAGAGGGAGAGAGGGGAGAGAGAGAGACAGAGAGATGGAGAGACAGAGAAAGAGAGAGAGGAAGAGAGAGGTGCCCAAGAGAGACCTCTGGCTTCTCCAAGGACAGAGAGCCCCTGTTCACATCCCGGGCAGAGAGAGCCCCATATCCCAGTGTGGAAGTTGAAAGTATCTATCTCAGGAGGATGGGATGAGGGCAGCACGCTCATGTGTGTGGGCTGGCAACTCACCCCACCCACTTTGGAATTTCTTGCCAGATTGTACCCCAAGGCAAACTGGAGCCAGCAGCACTGAATCCGACTGATGCCAGGAGAATGAAAGGGAATCAAATAAAAAGATGCTTGGGGATTTCTCTTCTGTCCTGTTTCGGCCCTGCCTTCACCCAGGTCCTAGTCACCCTGCGGCAATGGCCTGGTGGGCCCAAGTGCCCCCCCCTCCCCCCGGCAGGTGTTGTATTGCTGGAATCTTTTCCACCAAGGGATTGCGCTCCAATTGCCAAGACAGGCTGCTTATTTCCATTTAATGTAAATTCGCTGACTGCAAAGAATTAAAAAAAATATCATTGCACATCTGCCGTCAATATTTTGCTCCGTATTGAAAAAGATTACAAAGATTATGTATTGGCAAAGTCTTGGAGTTGTGTCTTAGTGGGCTTGAGACCGAAATGCCGCGGAGGAGCCTCTGGCGCTGGTATCTGAGCGCTTCAGTGTTTCCAGAGTTGCTGCGACTTATTTGTTTTAGAAGATGTTTATTCAAGATCTGCATCTTTATTGCTTCATGCTCATTTGCATTTGCATTCCCTTTCCATTGTCCTGTGGCATTTGGCTCAATTCCATGTATATTCATTAATGCCCCAGCTTCCTGTTGATGACATTTATCCTGCCTTGGAGGTTGAGGGTAACCTAATATCTCAGTGCCATCTTCTAAATCTCAAATTGTCCTTCAGATTCCATCGATAATGTTCTTTCCACTAAACAGCCCTAAACCCTAAACACTGGATTAAGTATTCTTCCTAGGGTTCCCATATGTTCTATAATTTTCCCTATTAAAGTCTGCTTTACTTTGCCTTGGATTGATTGCATATTTTCCCTACCTCTCCTATTTAACTATTGATTCATTGAGATCAGAATGTTAGTGCTTCATCAAACTGTATTAAATGTGATGGGGTTTTTTCAATGCCACTTGTGCATCTGTTAGTTAAACCTAATGAACAGAAATTTCATTAATGGAGACAGAGTGGGATGACAAAAGGAAGGTAGCCTTGGGCATCACGGAGACCTGAAGAGTTTGTCTTCCTCATACCTTACTGGGTGGGCAAGCAGGCCAGATCAACTGAGCTTCATTTTTCTCATTTGTCAAGTGACAATAGAAAAAAAAATATCCTATGGAGATGTGGGAGGGTTAGAGCTAAGATGCGGTGCAGATCCCAACACTGAAGGATGACCAGAGATGATTATGCATCTCTCTATTCTTCAGAGATTCCCAGGAAATGCAGGTATTGAAGCAATCGCTGACCTGATAGATACTCAGGGAAGCACGTTCCTCTAAAGACGGGCAGGCATGAAGCATATGGGAAGCATATGGTGTTCAGCAGAAATTATTTTGCAATTAGTGAAGATGATGACTACCTGTACTGTTGCCTGGTGCATTGACAGGGATTTCAATAATATTGACTTGACCCTCAAGTGAACTCAAGTCTCAAGCCTGAAGTTTTGAAGGGTTGGATGTTGACTGAGACAGAGCAGGGATTTCTGTGCTGAGTGGACTTTTCCTTGCAGCCAGTCCCTAGGTCGGATCTCATGCAAGGTTTACAGCAATGTGAATGGGGATGTGGCAGTTCATGTGCAAGAATCACAAGACAAGAATAAAATTGGGATTGGACCCAATCCAGCAATTTGTCAAAGTCTATAGTTTGCATCTGTCATGACAATTCTTCGAACTGCTTGCAGAATGAGGCCTGGCTCCAGCCATTCAGGGAAGCACTTGGTCAGCTTGCTTTGAGGGGATCAGCACCTACTGCTATTCTCTGGGGGATAGCCTGCTCTTTTCTGAAGTGAAATCTTACTCATGCTCTGTGCTCCGTGGCTCCAGTATTACAGGCAGCTCGCCTCGGATTAGAAAAAGCTGAGAAGTAAGGACCACTCTGGATGACTCCAGGCTCCTGGCTGGGCTTAGAAACTGGCAAGGTTTGCAGGGAAAGACACTGAAATCAGAACAAACCAGGGTGTGTTTACATCCCCTGTGTGGTCTAAGCCTCAGTTACTTACACAGTATGAAAGTTATTGAATCATTTTCAGTCCTAAATATTCACTCTTGGCTATGTACAAATATCGGCTTTGGGTTCATGGATTCAATCTAAATATAAAAGGATTTACTAAACAATACACCTTCGAAAAGTAGAAATACAGCTTTGAAAGGGAGAGTATGACAATGTTCTAGTTTCCCAATACCCAGAAATGTAAAGCGGTGGGCATAGACATTTTTTTTAACATCACTTCTAAATCAAGACAAAGTCTTTCTCATATCCCTACAGAGAAAATTTTGATATTACCTCTTAACCTGGTAGGAATTTTCTTTTTCCCCTAGAATAATCATATGTGACATCAGAGAGAAATCCCATCATATAATTAGAAATCTTCTATAAAATAAACTTTTCAGATATTGCATGGGATGAGGGGATGGTGGGTAAAGAGACTATAAAACCAATTATTATTAGTTTACTCTTGATTTAAATATGGGAGGATCCATTAGATATCTCTATAATACAAAATTTATAGCCTAACTTTAAAGCTGAAAATCTTATGTTCCAGTAAAACTAGCATGGTTGGTTATCCTAATTATGGGGCAGTTTTATTAGTGTGGTCTACATCATTTAAAATGTTCTAATTGCTTTCTATTTTCTGTTTTGAAAGTCATCATTCCCATGTTTGAATTTAAATAGCATTTACCTCATAACTAAAAATATTTCTGGTTATGTGTTTCAACATATTTTATTCACTTTTGAACATCATTAAAGTAAAAATAATCATTAGAACTGCATCTATTTATGGTATGCTACTTTATGATTTGCTTGACACATATATACATGGTTCTGTTTCTTTTCTTTGTTGGAGGTGGGCTGAAGAGGAATCTAATAGTGCTCAGAATTTCCTTCTGTCTTTGTGTGCTCAGAACTCAGTCCTGCCAGTATCAGGGATTGGACCAGGGTTAGCCTTACCAAGCCTCAATATCTATACTATCTCTCTGGCTCCTGATTTCCCAATCACTATCACACTGATCCACAATGTAACCGTGACATATGTGTGCTTGAGGGATTGACTGAATCCTCCATAGAGTTCTGGAGAGACTTGCAGGGATGATTTATTTTCTAGACTATGTAGGTGAATCAAATGTTTGTAAAACTCGGTGGATGATGTCCTTGGAACGATTTCTGTTGTAAGAATCCCTGTAGTAAGTCTTCCTGAAAAGTGAGTCACTGGTTGGTCTCACATTTGATTTTGAAAAATGCAGTTGTCTTATCCAACCTATCTGGTTTAAACTGGGAGAAATTGACATTGAGAGTGTACTTATAAATAAATGCTATGTAGCGGAAATCAGTTTTTCTCCTCTTTCTTGATAGGGTTAAGGCTGCTGCCTATTCAATTCCTCTCTACCACTCGGGCGTACTAGCTCCTGCTGTGTTTGCTGCCCTTGGACTATAGATATTCAGTGACTAGGAGATGCCTGGTAAGCTATGACTTAAACTTGCAAGGTGGATATTATGTAATGAATAAGTGAGTTATATTAGGATAGATTATTTACTGAGGGATCATGTATGCTGGGATGAAATAAATGTTCCACTTGTTCCTTGTTATATTTCTCATAGTTTGTTTCTTCTTTCTACCCACCTTCCCTCATTCTGTCATTAGTTTTTCCCGAAAGTGCTCTCTTAATAAGTCACTAACAACCAAATACTACCCATTTTAGACTGTGCTTCAGTAGAACTTGACCTATAGTCTACGTAGAATATATGACTAAGTTTTATTAAAAGCTGGAAAATTTGCTACTCTTTGGCTACTCTTGTTCATATTGATACCTATAAGACAACACAAAAATTTTGTATTAACTCATAGAGGATAAGGAAGACAGGAGTTATCATACTGAGCTATTCAGTCATGCATCATTTCATTTAATCATGATCAAAATGCGTCAGGATTTTTTGTCTTTTTAAAAAAAAATTTTTATTTAAATTTTTTTTTTTTTAGTGAATCACTGTGAGGTACAGTTACATACTTACAAACTTCCATACTTACATTTCAGTTATATAATGATCGAGTACCCATCCCTCCACCAGTGCCCATTCTCCACCCCCAATGTTCCCAGTATCCCTCCCACCATACCTTTTTTTTTTATGGAAATAAAACCAATTCTCAGGTCCAGATAGGATAATTTTCTATGGAAACACAAACTCTATTATTTTGTTTGTTTGGTTTCTTCAGCCACACCCAGTGGCACTCAGAGCTTATTCCTGGCTGTGCACGTAGGAATCACTCCCTTGAAGGTCTTGGGGGAATCTATGAGGCGCTGGGTTTCAAACATGGGTTGTTCACATGCAAAATAAGTGCTTTACCCATTGTATTATCACTTCCCATGAAAAACTATCAGTGCCTCATGAAAAACCCAAACTCCATTTAGTCTATCTCATTCCAAAGAGTGCTCTTTTGATTTATTTTTATTATTTTGATCTTTTGCTTTACTCCTTCCTCATTTTATTTCTTAGATATTGATTTTAAAAATAAAATACCTTTACCTTTTTACCCCTAATTTTTAAAGAACAAAAATACCTCTTTTCTTGCCAATAATCCATAATCTCAGTAACGATCAAAGGGAAAATGGTTCGATTTGAATTTTTGATAAGCCAAAATTAATTTTAAAAGTTCCTATCTGTAGGACTGGAGAGAGAGTACAGGGGTTCTGACACACGTCTTGACAGAAGGATGATTCTGGTTTGAACCCTGGTGCCACAGGTCTTCAGAGCATCACTGGGTGCATTTTTGGGCACCCGGAAGCACTGCTGAATGCATGGCTGAGGCAGGGTAATCCCTGGCACTGCCGCATAAACAACACACACTATACTTGTATAGAATCTCCAAGAGCTTGGGAGATAGGCCAATCTCCCCTCAAAAATATGAGAAAAAACTTTTATCTGAAAATCGAATACATATAACGACAATCTAAGAGTGAGTTTAAACCTTCTATGACAGGGTCAATGTTGAATACAGAACAGTTCATCTGTTTTATTTTCAAAATGTTTTGTTGATAAATGTGAGCTCTGTGGAGGCAATTACAAACTTCGACTAATTCACTGCTTCAAGTAAAGAAGATCTGTTTTCCTTTCTAATAGTAGCAAGGAGAAAAGGAACAGGAGCAACCCATTGAGAGGAACAACCTTAGTTGGAGGTGCACAATTAGGTAAAAAAAAAAAGGTTGGCTTAAAAATCGTCATTATTCTTTAACAAAATCATCAGTATTCTAACAAAATCTCTTGTAATTGTTTCTATTGTCTTTAAAATATTTGACAGTGAGCTGATAAGCTGGAGCGATAGCACAGTGGCTAGGGCGTGCTTTGCCTTGCATGCATGCATGCGGTCAACCTGGGTTCAATTCCCAGCATCCCATATGATTCCCCAAGCACCACCAGGAGTAATTCCTGAGTGCAAAGCCAGGAGTAACCCCTGTGCATTGCTGGGTGTGACCCAAAAAGCAAAAAACTAAAAAAAAAAAAAGGTTGACAGTGACCATACTGATCACTAACATTGAGATGATAATATGTTATTTTCCAATATCTTGTTCAAAAGAATTGTAATCACTGTATTCCATTAGATTCTTTTTAAAAAAGGTCATAAATTGCAGCGGTTATTGAGGTGAGTCTAGATTATTTGGATAATTAGATAATGCTGTCACCAGCCTGTTAGCCATTGGTTGAGAATATTTACTTTGCCAGTGTTTCAGATATTTGGAAGGAAAAACAAAGAGAGGCTCTCCTCAAAGACATTGACTTCACTCTGATTTATCCTACCACAAAAACTTTATAAATGCTATATTTACCATGGAATCGATGAAAGGAAGGAATGAGTAGAAAACCTCTAACATTTATACCCAAAAGGTCAGTTCCTGTTATTAGTGTCAAAACCTGTTTCTAAGGCAAACCTTAGGAAACTCGATTTACATAAAGACCAACAATGAGCATTTTCATCCTTTTTTTGGAGTGCTTTTTGTAGGCTGCACGCGAAGGGAGTCGGTATTCAAATATTATTTTCAAGTTATAATTAGCTTGACGTTTAAATCACTGGTTTGCAATTTCAATAATGTAGACAACTAAAGCTCTGGCTGTGGGCTGAGCTCGCTGTTTGGTCCATGGAGGACCAAGAAGGAAAGGTGGAAAGAGGGTGAAGAAGGCTTGCATGCTCCTAGCCAAAGCCCACGCCTTCCCTCATATGCCTGATGCTCCTGCTGTTCAGAAAATTAGGGGTAAAGAAAGGTTTGAGTCAAGCCTTTCTTCTTCCTTCCTACCATTTCGTATTCCTCAGCATGAGTTCATTGAGAGTCTGTGCTGCTCTGTAAGATCTTTAGTTAGAGTTGACATCTTGAGGGCCAGAGAACATGCTGATTCTGGCTTAGGTCTATTAGTGTCGCTTTTAGCCTATTTTGTATGTGAGAACTGGTGAAAGTTTACATATGAATAATGGTAAGACACTAGGCATGGATATACCTCACATCATAGTCTAGATGAATTTGACAATATGCAGGGGATAAAGGATACACAGCACAATTTCACCTCCTGGTAATTTAAAGTCCAGTCTTTCTCAATCTGGCATAAGAATTATCTACATCTTTGGAGGTCGAATGTGAAGTCAATAAATTCTCTGTGCTCCTATAAGGAGCATTATCACTATTCTCATATTAAATCTTGTAAGATGTTTCCTGTGCCAAATATTTTTATTTGTAAGAAGTTAACATGTTTTTACTATGACTGCATATAAAATTTTGATTCTGTAATTATTTTTAATTACCTTTTCTTGGTTTGGTAGAAAATGCCTTGGATGACAAAAAAATGTTATTTACTTTTGAATTTCATCATGTGTATTTGACAGATGACAAAGATATATAAAGAGCTTATGGGGGGGTGCTGGAGTGATAGCACAGTGGATAGGGCATTTGCCTTGTACGTGGCCAACCCGGGTTCAATTCCCAGTATCCATATGGTCCTGCAAGCACCACCAAGAGTAATTTCTGAGTGCAGAGTCAGGAGTAACCCCTGTGCATTGCTGATGTGACCCAAAAAGCAAAAACTTAAAAAAAGAGCTTATGATTGGAAGTAGCACTTTCATAGGGTACATATATTTGAGGAAGAAGAGAAGGAAGTTAAGGACAGAACTCAGAGCTTAGAACCTGCAAGATTAAATATATAATAAAAAAAGTATATAAAAGTGTTTGGGAACATGCTAGTTAAATGCTACTAGGTAGAGAATAAAGCTCTATTGAGTCTTCTTAAAATTTTGGAATTTTGGATTATGAGCAGAGAAAATAAGAACCCGTGTGCATTGCCGGGTGTGACCCAGAAAGAAAAAAAAAGAATTGCAGTTGTTGTATGTTCTAGATTGTAACTTGGATATGTTCTAGATTGTAACTTGGAGCCAATTACCCACCCTTGTTACATCTCATTTTCCTCATGTACAGTGGTGCTGTTGTGAGGATTAAGTGAGCAGTGGATATAAAATATGTAAAACATTGTAGCTTCCTAATAACTCTTACTGAATAGTTATTGTTTTCTTGTAAAGGCTCCAAACCCTCTAGTAACTTGCCTTTAGAGTACTCCAACACAAATCATTCGGCCTTATTTTCCTTTTTTGATCAGTGCACAAACTCTGTTAAAAAGAAAGTCGGCCTTGAAACACCCAAAAGGTTCAAAGCTGCAATGCACCAATCCTTTAAATAGACAATTCAATAAGGATGACTTTATACCCTCAAGGAAACAAGTCACCACCAATATAAGACCCCAAAATTCTGTTTCTCATTTTGGTTTGGTTTCTGTTGTCTTTTTCATGTGTGTTTTGGAGCCACGCCCGGTGATGCTTAGGGCCTACCACTGGTTCTGTGCTCAAGGACTACTCCTAGCCGAGCTAGAGGGAGTATACGGGTGCCTAGATTTTAAAAACAGGTTGGCCACATGCAGGGCAGGTGCCCTACCCACTGTACTTGTGCTTTGTTCCCTGTTTTTTAATTCTTGATAACTTCAGGTTTTTTTTTTATTATATTGAATCACTGTGAGAAAAAAAATACAAAGCTTTCAGGTTTAAGTCTCAGTCATACAATGATTGAACCCTCATCCCTTCACCAGTGCACATGTTCCGCCACCAAGAACCCCAATATACCCACCCCCCTCCCACCCAGCCCCCACCTAAGTAGCTAATGATCTTCATTTTATTCTCTATACTTTGAATACATTCAATATTTCCATAGAGAACTCACTATTATTGTTTGGAATTTTCCCCCAACAATCAGGCCTGCTGAAAAGGCATCATTTAATAATTTCTTTTCATTGCTGAGAATGAAGATTCTATGAGGTGTTGCGGCTGCGTGGTTTTGGATTTCTGATATTTTAGTTCAGTTCACAGTCTAGATGCATGTCTGTAAGAAGCCGCTCTGGGTGCCAAAACGGGTTAGAAGACCTCTTGGATCATAGTCTGTACGAGCAGAGGGTCTGTTTCACGAGCAGCAGCTCCAGATCTTATTTGGGCCGAGGGCATGATAACTTCAGTTTTACAGAGCTTGGATGGGCATAGAACTTCTAAGGTGATTGGCTTTTTCTTTCTTTTTTTTTTTAAATTTTTGCTTTTTGGGTCCCATCCAGCGATGCACAGTGGTTACTCTTGCGATGCACTCAGGATTTACTCCGGGCAGTGCTCAGGGGGCCACATGGGATGCTGGGGATCAAACCTGGGTTGGCCGTGTGCAAGCCAAACACCCTACCCACTGTACTATCACTCCAGCCGCCGCCATGATTAGCTTTTGATTCTCAAAGACAAAAGTCTTTGTCTTGCCTTTGTCTTGGACTCTTAGAAAGGTTGAAGGTGGTATTCCTGCTGATCTAGTTCTCACTGGGAGGCCCCAGAGGAATTTCATCATTCCCCAGTGGGTAAGCACATGGAACCACTCAGGTAATAGAAAAGAGAAGCTTTACATTCTCGTACTCCACAAGGGGAATTGAGAAAGCACAGCTATTGCAAACATGTTCATAAACAGTCTGGAGTAAATCTAAGCACCAGGCTTACGTAAAATTTTATTTCAGAGCACTGCAAACAAGTGTGTGAGGGCATTCCTCATTATGATTTCCCTGAGTGAGTTCTGACATGAGACATAGAGGAAAGTCTTCAATGCACTGGGGAGATTACTGAGGGGGGGAGTTGCTGATAAGTCCTCCTTCCACCTCTAGAGCATTTACTGTAAAAACATAGTCAGGATTTTGAGATCACTGAGACGAAGAGCTGAGCTAACTTGTCCAAAGTTACACAGATCTTAGTATTAAGGAGCAATGGAACAACTATTTCTGATGTCCAAGACTCAAGGGAGTATTGTGTATATGTGAGAGTGCTTGTGCACACCAGTGTGTGTGTATGTGTGTGTGTGTGTGTGTGTGTTTGTGCGAGCATGCACACATACCTTAGAATCACAACTCCTTAAGACATGAAAAATCCTCAATGGAAAGTTCTCTTATACAACAATGCATGCTCACTCTTAGTTGTTTTTTCTTTATATGATTCCGTTTGGTCTGTACCCAATTGTGGAAATTGGGAAACTGGAAAGCAATTGTCATGCTGAGCTCCGCGAACAAGCCTTCCAAAGCGAAATAATGTTGTTTCTGATATTTGATTAACTGCATTTAAAAAAGAAGCCAGGATTTAAATTTTATTGTCAGACCTCTTCATTTTAAACTATACCCTTGTTAGTATAATTGCTGAGTTGTAGGTGTCAATATTACACACACTTGAACACAATTGGAAAGTGTTGCCTCTCCTTCTATTTGTATTTCGAATAGGATTTTGATTAGTAGGACAGTGTTTGACAATAGTCTCTGGTTTGGGTTAATTGATTCATATTCTCTGGCTATAATTTTATTGATGGATATCAATGTTTAGCACCATTAATTCTTTTATGCATTGGTGAGCACATTATTTCTAGTCTGGGAATTCTGAAGAACAATCAATTATACTAGATGGATTATCCAGCACATTCTCAATACGAACCTTTGGCAGCTTTGCAGTTTCCTTTATGCCTTAAATGCCTAAAGAATGGGTTTCATTAGCAATACAATTTTTGAAACCAAATGCTACATATTGGAATAGCTATTGAGTCACATTGCAGATTTTTTTGTCATTGTAAGGATTAGTAAATAAATCCTGTCTAGTCAAATTGATAGGGAAAAAAGTTGGAGCAATGGGATGTAAATATTTCAGAGTGGAAAAAATGGAGTCAATAAATTCTCTGTGCTCCTATAAGGTACTACTCATTAACTGTATTCTAATATTCCACTATATTTTGTATTAAATCTTGTATAATGTTACCTGTGTAAACTGTTTTTATTTCTAATAGGTTAACTATATTTTACTATGTGCATAAAAATTTTGAGTTTATAATAATTTTCATCAAGTATCTTTTCGTGGTTTGATAGATAATACATTGAATGATGGAAATGTTATTTACCTATCTTTTACTTTCATTATTAGTATTTGATAAGTGACCAAAATATATAGAGAACAAATGTTTGGAATTAGCACTTCCAAAAGGTACATATATTAAGTAGAAGGAGGAAGTTGCGGGAAGGCAACAGGACCTGGGGATTGGGATTATACTTGCGATGGCCAAGAAAAAGCGACAGGATTAAAGTACACGAAAAATAAATTTCTATGCCCCAAATATATTCTCCTAACCCACTTCTTCCTCTTCTAGAAGTTCCTAAAAAGAAGACTACACAACAGCAGTATCTACTAGGTGAGTAACAGATATTATAATTTTAGTAGCCATATTAAAATACACTAATGGAATTAATTTTAATAATATAGTTTGTTAAATCCATTTTTTTTTTTTTTAGATTTTAGGCCATATCCAGCAGTGCTGATGGCTTATTCCTGGCTTCACACTAGGAATCACTCCTCCTGAGGCACTCTAGTTTTACACAATAGACAGTGTGTAATCTGAAGATCAAAGAACCAGGTCACATAACCTCCTCACAGTGATGACACTTATTGTGGTAAAAATGGGGCAGCTATCAAAGTTAGTTGACTTGTGCCCCCAAATTAGCTCTTGTAACCCAATTGAGCTCAGGAATTTTCTTTAAATTCTGAAAACTTCCAAGTTTAGAAATTCTGTGTTGGTCTGTACAGGTGTACTAGTGAATGATATCTTTAAAGACTTATTTTCTCTCTAGCTAATGGTTATTCATTCACTTTGGTAATTTGCGTTTTGCTGATGCTTATCATAGAATCTCTAAAAATAAGATCCAGAGATGAAGGTAAGAGTTCAAAGAGATAGCGCAGAGTTTAAGATGCTTGCCTTACACACAACTCACCCTTGTTTTATCCCTGGCACCACATCCAGTACCTGTAATACTGCCAGGAGTGATCCCTGAGCACAAATGGATATGGTACAAAAATAATTTTTTGTTAGAAAGAGGAGATAAATGTATATTTATGATGAATGGTGTAGAGAAGACAGAATGGAGAATGTTATGGATTTCAAAATTTTGCCGACATTTTGCTCTATCTCTCAAAAAATCAGTTAACAAGCAAAATTTGTCCTGTTTTTTTTTTTTTTTTTTTTTTTTTTTTGCTTTTTGGGTCACACCCAGCGATGCACAGGGGTCACTCCTGTCTCATGCACTCAGGAATCACCCCTGGCGGTGCTCAGGGGACCATATGGGATGCTGGGATTCGAACCCGGGTCGGCCGCGTGCAAGGCAAACGCCCTACCCGCTGTGCTATCACTCCAGCCCCAGTTGTCCTGTTATTTTTATGTCTCAAAATAACATAAAAGTGTTATGTTATTTAATTTTAATTAGAGAAGGCTTACACTGTATCTATTATTTAAACACAAGTCTGAAGAACTAACTGTACAATTACTGCCTCACTCATCTCCCCAGATTCTGAAAAATCACGAATATTTAAAATTCACCCACCATCTAACTAACGTGATGTCTGTCCAGTCACCCAAATATTTTTACACCAGTTTTCAGAAAAGCAATTTAAAAAACAAAATTGAAGTATACATAATAATGGTGATGAAAGTAAACATTAAGCATAAGAAAAAATGATAAACCTAACCTTTAGATAACGTAACTTCCTTGGATGTCAGCTATTTTAGGAAATGAAATGATGCATTTATCTTATTCTCATCTGTTCAATATATAATTATTTTAACTATTATGTGTGTTGTTTATTATCTTGCAATAACAGCTTGCATGGATCACTGCTTAATTTAAAAATATAATGGCTTTTCTTGCCAATATGTGATTGCCAACTCTAGATTTGCTGACTTTAACTCTGTTTATGCCAGGAACTCTCTGTAAACTGGTTTGTATTTCCTGAGGATATATCTTAGAATATGCACCTGGATTTTCTTTTTTCATAAGCTGGTTTTCTTTGGCACTGGCTCATGTGGTGATTTGTTTTCTAAAAAGCCATAAATTGGCTTCTGTGCTTGCAAAGGAACTGAATGTACAGGAACGCAAATCTGAGGCCCAGAGGGTGGGATGTGGGTGGGAGTAGGGCACTTGTCTAAGGATCTAGATAATGCAATTAATAATAACCAGAAATCAAATCATTTGGCTTCGAATTACTCAAATACTTTGGTTATATTAATTGCCTTTGCTAGACAGTAACCTATTACTATAGATAATCAATATATTCTTTGCCTATGAAGTTAAGAATATGGATCTCACATGTGTTTAATTAATATCTTTTTCTAATTTTCCTGGTTGGGTAGAGTTTTACAAAAACATCTCATTATTTGGGGGCTTGAGTGATAGCACAGCAGGTAGGGTGTTTGCCTTGCACGCGGCCGACCCACGTTCGATTCCCAGCATCCCATATGGTCCCCTGAGCACCGCCAGAAGTAATTCCTGAGTGCAGAGCCAGGAGTAACCCCTGTGCATCGCCAGGTGTGAGCCAAAAAGCAAAAAAAGAAAAAAAATCTCATTATTAGGTCACCAAGACTTACTGAGCATTTGAAATGTGGATAATCAAAATGGAATGCTGTAAACTTAAAAATAGGAAATAGGTTTAAATATAATAAAAAAATAGAGCAAGAACTATATTGGTTACATGATGAAATAAAAATATTTCATCCGGGACCAGAGTAAGAGTGCTGCTGGTAGGGTGCCTACCTTACACATAGCCAACCTCAGAGTAAGTTCTGTGCACTGCCAGATGTAGCCCCCAAACTAAAAAACAAAAAAATCTATATTTTAATTTGGCTTGAGAGATAACACAATGGGTCAGTCACTTGCCCTGCATGTTGCCAACCTGGATTGGATCCTGGTATCCCTTATGACCCCCCGAGCCCCACCAGGACTCATCCCTGAGCACGAAGCCAGGAGTCAGCCATCAGCACTGATGGATGTGGCCTAAAAAATTTTTTTTTAAGGATTTAGCAAACTATATTATCAAAATTAACTCCATTAGTGTATTTTAACTAGCACTTTGGGAATTTAATGGGTTTGATTCCTCTGCCCTTCTCAGAGAGCCTGGCAAGCTACTGAGAGTATCTCGCCTGCATGGCAGAGCCTGGCAAGCTACCTGTGTCATAGTCGATATGCCAAAAACAGTAACGACAGGTTTCAAAATGGAGATGTTACTGGTGCCTGTTTGATCAAGTCAATGAGCAATGGGATGACAGTGATACAGTGATACAGTGTACTTTAATATGGCTATTAAAATTATAATATCTGTTACTCACGCAATAGATACTGCTAATGTGTAGTAAATCTCACATATACACATGAGACTATTTCTGAGATATTCACTCCAACTCTATTTTGTTCTGTGTGCCAAATAAGTAACGAAAATGCCGACAACTAAAGAAAGCTGCCAAAACATCCATCCACAGGGGCCAAGAACATTAAAGTATATTCCACGAACAAGTTGTTCCTTTATGTGGAACCTCTATTTTCTTAACATTTGTATGTTCTGCTTTCTATTTCTTTTAAGAGGTTTCCTAGAGTTTCACACTATCCATGAATTGTTTTAAAACATTCATATATACTATAAAAATGTCTATTTCTCTCTCTAAGAACTCTTGCACACCCTACCCTCATTTGAGTTTTCTTTTTAGGAAAAATGCTTTTCATTATCGAAGTTCCTTATACATAGATATGTGCGCACAGACATGCATACATGCACACACGCACACACACACACACACACACCTGACTTTGTCTCGAAAGTACTGATTCCATCAATGAGTGGACTACTTCACTAATATTTCAGTCCTGGTAATTGACACAATGTATGATACATACTGTTCAGTAATCAGTGAATGTAAAAGGAAGAATGATGGAATATTGTATCTCAATGAAGATGAACAAACTTAATAAAAAAGAAATATCAACTTACAGCTCAAACTTTTAGTCAGATTGGTTAGGAAACAAAGCTGCTAAATTAAATGTGTGTACTAATATACACATAGGCATACATAAACTTACTTTGTGTGCCTCAACATACGGCAGAGCCTGGCAAGCTCCCTGTGGCATATTTGAAATGCCAAAAACAGTAACAATAAGTCTCACAATGGAGACGTTACTAGTGCCCGCTTGAGCAAATCGATGAACAACGGGACAACAGCGCTACAGTGCTACAGTCCTCCATATATTTTTGTGATGTATATGTATATGCAGCTGTTGAAATGTGGGTTCTGGTTCACACTGATCAAAAGGTTGCTTTCTATAGCATAGTATGTTATGTATATGTATGTATGCACATGTGCACACCTTCATTTACAAAAATAATGTTCACTGAGTGAACATGCTTGCCTGAGCACCTAGCCACATGTATATAACAGAGTGTGGCACAGAAATCAAATTCTTTAACCACTGTGGGGAAGAGGCAGGCCATTATTGACTGAATGGGGAGAGGATAATTGACAGGAGTCTCTGAATACTGTTTTATAAAGATAAATGTTACCTGGAGTCATGTAAATAAATAAGAGTTTTGCAGAACTTCTAACCCTATGTTGACACAGCCCCTTTCAACACTTTTCACAGGTAATTGCCTACATAGCCACTGTAATAATTTCAGGCACAGGTATGTTAGAATTAAGAAAATACTTATAACTAGTACAATTGTGAGCCATACCCATTGAATGGTAAGGGTGAATAATGACGGGTTTCTCTGGACATGACTGCTGTCTTTCTGTGAGTCCATTCTTCTGCGCTCTCAGGCTACACTTTTCTTCTATCCTTGGTGAATGAAGAGTCCAGCGGGGCAATCAGAGGAAGCTGGACTTAGTCGGATGCAGTTACACATGCCGACGGCCTATGCTGACAGTTTGCTACATTGGGATTAGAGGCACTGCCAGAATTTCCCAGGAAGGCCTCTGTGTACTTGCTGAGGAATAAGTTTGGATTCAGAGTACCTCTGGAGCATTGTTCTGCATCATTGTAGTAGGATTGTCTGGAGGGGTGAAAAAGCTCCAATAGGAAGAGCAAGAGTCCAGAAGCGAAGGGATGGAAGAAGGCCGCTATACCTAAATCTAAAACACGAATTCATTTTTGGGCTCCCATCAAAGAAACATCAGAAGGAATGGCCCAATAAAAGATCAGAGTCAAAGAAAGTGCTTTAAGTAAAATTGCTAGCTTTAAAATTCTCCAGGCCTGCTGGTTTATATGATTTGCTAAGCCTAGAGAGCACTGAACAGTCCAACCAAACAAGAAGTGTCCTAACTTTTTCAGTCAGGTAGGAGCTGCAGCTACTAAGGGTATGGTGAGAAAGGGAGCAAAGGGGAGGAAGAGGATAAATCTTCCCCTTTAATAGTCACCTAACAAATTTGAAATATGGACAAAGAAAATGAAATGGCAAACGTAGACTCGATGCTTGATAACACTAATTTTAAAATTGAAGTTTAAATTAATGGGACTTTAGGACTGTTATTTCCTTAAATATAAAATAGATCACAGATTTGCCCAGATTTTCCACTGATAATTTTAATCTTTTTTTTCCCTTTTGGGTCACAACCAGCAATGCACAGGGATTATTTCCTGGCTTTGCACTCAGGAATTACTCCTGGCTGTGCTCAGGGGACCATATGGGATGCTGGGAATTGAATCTAGGTTGGCTGCATGCAAGGCAAACACCCTACCCACTGTACTATCCTTCTGCACACACTGATAATTTTAAATGGGAAGGTCAGGCAAGGAGAATTTGGAACAGTGTATGCATAAAATCATATCACTCATTAATAAGATCATAAATTGCAGTAGCACTGTCACACTGTCCTCCTGTTGTTCATAGATTTGCTCAAACAGGCACCAGTAATGTCTCCATTGTGAGACTTGTTGTTACTGTTTTTGGCATATCGAATATGCCACGGGTAGGTTGCCAGGCTCTGCCATGCGAGCGGGATAATCTCGGTAGCTTGCTGGGCTCTGCAAGACGGATGGAGGAATTGAACCTGGGTCAGCTGCATGCAAGGCAAACACCCTACCTGCTGTGCTATCGCTCCAGTCCAATAAATTGCTGCACTTAAAATAAAGAGAAATAATAAAATTAAAATATTTTAATGGGTTTTACTGTCTCTGCAGTTGTGATTGTTTGAAATTCCAGTTTCACCATCACAGCTTGACACTGGCCCTATTTTAGTAGCAAAAGCTTTTTTTTTAAATAGTAAAAGTTTTAATTTATAAAATAATTGAGTCTACTTGTAAGTATGTTGATATCTAGATGGATTTTTCCAGTATGAATACAACTGCATGACTAGACCTAAGGACGTAGGAAAGAAACACTTATAATAATCCCGAACAAATTCTAAGCTTTTTTTTTTAGCTCTTATGAGTAATGTTCTCTTCCAAACTAAGATGCCTTAAGGGTTTATCTGTGTTAAGCAAACCTATTAATAACTACCAATATAAACTCTTTAAAATATCATTTTTGTTCCTGGCTCCAAAACAACAACTTGGGGGAACAATCTGAAACAATAGTGAAAGAAAAACTCTGCTATGGGGTGGGTCTGGCGGAAGGTCGTAGTTGTGAAACTCTCCCATTGACAATACTGTAAAATTGTAAATCACAGAGAACACAAGCTTCCTATCAGCAATTAATGGAATTTAAATTTCCCATCTCAGCACCTCTTTTCTACCAGCTGAAGCTCCTGTTGACTCAAACCTTCACATGAATCCCTCATGTGAGCAAAAAGGGGCTGTTTATATGTCTTTTATATTGTTTCCATTCATTTATTGCATTGGAACGCTCAACAAATATGTATTTTCCCCATCCAGTTCAGACACTTGAGAAGTTTCCCGGGAGCTAGGATATCTGTCAGACTCTTGAGATGGCAAACCAATCCCCATGCCTTTTGTGGGAACTATGGATTCATGGTTTAAATGAGTTTACTATGGACTATGTAACCCAGAAAATAGCTGAGAATCCACTGAGTTAAGAAATCTGATTCTCTTCACTCAGCTTTCGTCTAAAGCTGATCCTTTACCTGGCAATTATAGGTTC
Organism: Sorex araneus; assembly: GCF_027595985.1. Lineage (NCBI taxonomy): Eukaryota > Metazoa > Chordata > Mammalia > Eulipotyphla > Soricidae > Sorex > Sorex araneus. The sequence continues at coordinate 193,465,474 of NC_073303.1, forward strand.
AGTAATTCTGAGACACTTCAAAGGGTTTGTTCCTGCTACAGCTGCTCCTCCTGATTCCTCTGGTCAACTGGAACCACGTCTGTGGAGAGTAACTCACCACACACTGGAAGCACTTGAGCTCCCTCACATCGGCTATTATTCCTCAGACTGACCTGTGGTTTAAACTCTCAGAGGTCTCTAGCAACTCAGCTCGGCTATTATCTGCTATCTTTGGACCTTCTCTGAGCCTGATGTATTTCTGATAATAGCAAGTTCCCTCATTCTCGAACTTCACTGCACTCCTGCTTCCAGAGAACTGATGCTTTTGCTGCCCTGCCTTTTTTCTTCCTTTTAAATATTGCAAATTATTAATAAGAGCAGTGATGATAATAACAATAGCAAGGAGGCAATGGATACACATGTCCACAATGTATATATTGCTAATCATGAATAAGAATGGTGGTGATAATAGTAACAATAGCAAGGAGATAATGTCTACATAAATGAGGCAATGCAGTTGCTGCCCTTCCAGGATGGACTTCGCGGCAGATGTGTCTGCCTCATAGCCTCTAGCCTTTACTGAGCAATTATTCCGTGTCAGACTTTTCCTAGTCACTGCACATAACCAATAGGTATAACCTCCATGAACTTATGGTATAGGTATATATTCCCATATTTTTAGAAGATTAAAAAAAAAAGAGAAACCAAGAGCTGCAAGACTCAATTCACAAAAATAACAATTACAATGAAGTCACATTATAAAGATTTCTAATAAACCTCGAGGTTTATTGTGCTTTTAGTGCCAGGGGCGTCATCCTGAAACCACTGTCTTCCTTTCACACCAGAACCTATAATCATGGTAGACAAGTCTAGTAAAGGCTCTAGCTCTGCCATATTGAATTGCTTCTGGATGTACTGATTATTTTTTTGGGGGGTCACACCCGTGATGCACAGGGGTTACTCCTGGCTCATACACTCAGAAATTACTCCTGATGGTGCTCGGGGGACCATATGGGATGCTGGGAATTGAACCCAGGTCGGCCATGTGCAAGGCAAACACCCTACCTGCTCTGCTATCGCTCCAGCCCAGTACTGAATTTCATGTACCAACTGTGGGTATTTTTTAGTCCCTTTGCTTGTTCATTCATTCATTCCTGGGATTGATATCTATTTTTGGATGCCTTTCTCTATGCCAGTGCTATACAAGTACTAAAAGAACTAAGACTGGAAAAACACAGCTTGTAGAGAGACGGGTAAACAGGTAAGATTGTCGGGGCTAGAGCAACAGTACGGCGGGTATTTGCCTTGCATGAGGCACACCAAGGTTCGATTCTCAGCATCCATAAGATGTCTTGAGCACTTTCAGGAGTAATTCCTGGGTGCAGAACCAGGAGTAACCCCTGAGCATCCCCAGGTATGACCCAAAAGCAAAAAAAAAAAAAAAAAGATAAGATGGTCTAACCGAGGTGATACTAAGGGGAGGCAAAAAGCCAAAATTTGTGAGTTTTAGGGGCAAGAAGCTAAGACTCCATGCTGTTCTCCCAGACCAAAGCTGGAGGATTTTTGTAGAAATAGATGGCAAGTTCAGGAACACATGACAAGTTCAGCATGTACTGGTGGGGGACCAGGGACAAAACACCGCGAGAGAACCAGGAGTCCCATCACAGCCAGTCTTGCACGAGTCTTCCTAAGTAAAGTCTTTATTTGGTGGCGTCAAACGAAGCCTGACATTCCTCCGCTACACAGAATTCATATTCACAGATAATAGAAGCCACATGGTCTCATCCGGGGCGAGATTGTCCCCCTGGTTCCAAGTTAACATCACTACATAATGGAGTCCCGGTCCTACACTTGCTGAGTGGGAATTTATCCTCTCCTCCTATGCATTTGTTTAGCAAACACCCAGAGAAATAAACCATAACACAGTCCATCAAATTTAAAGATCCCGAAAACTTCCCCCCTTTTGCTCGCCAACCCTGAACACTGAAAGGTAGCGAGCGTGAGACCTCTCGGCAGGACTGACAGGTTCTAAACGACGGGTGGCGTCAGGGCCGCCTGCACACCACTCTCTTTCTGCTTGGAAAGTTCTTACTCTGTGACCAATGTGATCTTCACTCCATCAACTTCGTCTGCTGACTTGCGCTTTTACATAATTCCTAATGACAGAGTTGGGAATTCGCGAGAAAGTGATTGCACCAGGAGTTTTTCGTGAGCTAGGTTGAGCATCTCATTTCAGGTTTCCTACTTGATTGTGTTGCCGGCAGCTTGTCATATTTGCTGCTCAGACCTTCGCAGTTTATTTCACTTTGCATCGTTGGATTTGTCTCAGAATTCCCTCAGAGCTAGTCCTTCAATAGACAGGAAACTTCCTCTTGTCCCTGCCCCCTACCCCCCATGCCTCCCAGTATGATCTGATGGGTACCACTTGGCACAGGTGGTACAACATGGCGTTGTGACCCAGCAGACAAGAATTGATGAAACCAATGTTGATCAAGATTTCTAACACATTCTCCCCTACCCTGCCTTTCCACTCCTAACTGTGGAACCAGAGCATGGGGAATTTGCTCTTCAGAATAAGAGACTACAAATGCTTTCTTGCTTTCAGTATTGTCCCTCTTCTTGGAGTTCATTATTCCTTTCAACGAGTCCAAATGGGGCTTGGTAATTTCACCTAGTTTTGCAACAGGAGTAGGAGCAAAAAGGCGCTTGGAGTGTTTGATCGCAACCTTTCATATGGCTTCAAGCCTCTCCATGCCCTGGTTTGAGATAAAAGGGAACCAACTGTTTTCTTGTTAAAGATCAAGGTGATAAGGATGGAGATTCAGGACATAACCATAATCGCCCGCAGGGAGAGGAGACACTTCGCTGTTTTTCTATTAGGCACAGTATGTCAGATTTATGGAGCTATCAGAAAGGATATTTCATTTCATGCCTATTTGGGATTTCTTTGTTGTTGTTGTAGTTGCCGCCAGTTTTAAAATTCCTAGCAACATGCTCAGCAAATTGAATGTGACTGTTACTACTGGTTCATTCCACTGGTAGGGAAATAGCTAATATTTTAGATTCTGCCTATGTTCCAGCACTGTTTTTCATAATTATTGACTTTACTTTCAGCCCCACAATAGTTCTGTGAGAAAGAAGCAATTATCTCCATTTTCCAGGTGAGGAAATGCAGACACAAGGATTTTAAGAAATTTGTCTAGTTACATTGCTCACACTTGTTAGTAGAGCTAGGATTTACAACCAACCAAGAGACTGGAGAGAGAGGATGGAGGCTTAAGGCACTTGCTTTGCACATAGTTGATTTGATCCTTAGTTTGCTCCTTAGCACAATATATGGTTCTCTGAGCACTGTCAGGAGTGACTCCTGAACAGTCGGTTTAGCAACTAAGCACCACCAAATGTGCCCTCTCCTTTCCCACAAAAAAAGAACAAACCAAGTGAGCATGCCAGGGCTAGGATGAGGGAAAAATGGTGTCTGGGCACAAAATGCAGGAAGTGCCCCCAGTCAGATTTGAGGAAACATAACCTTAAATCACGTGACCAGGATACTTCCTTAGTGCTTGCCACCAGCCTAATCCTAGTCTTACAAATTAGCTTATTTCAGAGTCTGGGTACTGTTAGCCTTATATAGTCTGTCACTCTGGTCTTCACCCTGTGGATCAGGGTGAGTCTAAAGAGGGAGAGAGGGAGGGAGGATAGAGGGGAAATAAAGAGAGAGGGAGAAAGAGAGAGAGAGGAGAGAGAGGGAGAGGTAGAAAGAGGACAGAGAGTAAGAGGGGAAGAGAGAGAAAAAGAGAGAGACATAGAGGTAAGGATCTCTCTAGGATTTCTCCCTTGCTTTTGGGAGAAATCCTAAGAGAACTTTGCTTTTTGTTTCATGTTCCCGTTCACTTTTTAAAACGTTTTTGTCTCAGTCCAACCTGCTTCTGTACAGAGAGGAATCAAAGTAAATCTGCATCCCATAGAGTAAACATCAGAGTCTCAGAGTAGTATATACCATATACTAGGTCAGACTGAGCTGCTTCCAGTTCTCACCACATCCTGACATGTGTTTGAGGTCAAAGTTACTTCAAAGACAGCCATTTATATATAGTCTCAGAATTTTAGAGCAAGGCCTTGTGAAGAGTACTCAAATGACCTTAACATAAAGAAAAGGATAGCAAGGTTTGAGGGTGCTATCCAAGAGATCAGGACAACAGTAAGGAACACTGCCTTCTAGAACCCTGAACTCTTAAACATCCTTTATTACTTTATTCCTATTATTCCTATGTATATTTGACTCAGAACTATTTCCGTTAGCTCACAAATAGCAAAATAATTAGTGTATTATTATGATGAAGAGGTTTTTTTGTTATGTACAATCTTAGATTAGGAGACCCCTGGGATTATGGACTGGCACTGTAGAGTGGTCTCTGGTACTTTTCAGTCATGGACCAACCTATTCCTTGAATGAAGAAATCCAAGGCTAAGTCCTAGACTTAGCTCTCACATGAACTCATGTGAGGTACAGTAGCAGCTGGAGCCACCATTAAGATCAAGGAGGGCAAGTATTATGATCTAATATTTTCATTAATTTCTCAAACCACACTGTAAAATTCATACTAGTTCTTCTAGACCAGTGTTTTTCCTAATCTAAGGGGCTCATGGTGAAAATCACACAAACAGGAGGCCATGGTGTGAGATGAGGTGGTCCAACTGGTAGGAAGTGGGGAGGAAACAAGATCAGAAAAGGTTTACTGTCAGAAAAAAGTTGAAAAGTACAATCTTTTATGATATGACCAATTCCAGATTCAAAACCAACCAAGAGACTGCAAGAGAGGACAGAGACTTAAGGCACTCATTTTGCGTGCAGTTCACCCTTCATTAGATCCTTGGCACAGCAGATGAGCAGTCTTTTATGACTGAAACTCCATCACTCATGACTTTAAGGACCAATTCCAAAATTCCATGCTTGACCACGAATGGCTTTTCCGCCTTCATGGGCTTCAAACAAAGAGCCAAGTGGGAAGAAGCCCACCCAATGGATAAGGCTAAGAGGGTAGAGTCAAAGAGAGAAGCGGACCGTGAAAGCAGCACTTGCCTCTTTGATCAGCTTCATGAAACTGCGTCCCAGGAGCCAAGGGTGGTGTCGATGGCACTGCAGGGAGCTAACGGTCAGCTGGGAAGCATGATGAGATGCGATGGCCACCATATAGACAGCATCGTACATCAGAGCGGCTTCTGTCTGTGAAAGGAAACACACATTATATCTCGGTTCCACTCACTGACCTTCCTTTACCTGTCCTCATGCTGCATCCTTCCTTCCTTATCTTCTCTTTGTCTGATCTCAACTGCCATTCACTGGGCAGATGAACAGTTTTCACTCGCCAGTAGCTATTTTCTCTACAATCATACACTTACCCAAGAGTAAATTGAAGTCTGAGCTCTTTGTTTTGAGTTCCCAAAAAAACAAAAATAAGGAACAAGTGAAAACAATACCAGCAACTCAGATCAACGAGAAAAGACTCCAACTTTTGTTTTTTTGGAGTTTTTTGTGTGTTAAAGTTAAACACGGTGTTAAGATCAGCCACACTGTGTTAGAATTTAGTAAAACTCAGTATTTCACTACCAAATTTTATGTCTCAGTGTTTATCTATGAGCTTCTTTATATTTGGAAGAAACTTCTGCAACTAATAGGTATTTCTAGATGAGGATGCTTGTGGTTGTGGTGATCTTTTCGATTTATCGGTGTTAAGAATTTTATTATCATGGAACCAAATCAGTAGCAGGCTGGGGTGGGAGGGGGAAGCTATGAAGAACAGATAATTGTATTCTCCTCAGAATAAGCCTACTTTCATCAGAATTTTCCCTCAGGATATTATAAATGGTCATTTCCTTATGGAGCTGGGTATCTCATTCTTCCTTCCTCATGAGATTTCTCTCATGTATAAACTTTCACATAAAATCTTTTAATATTGGGGCTGGAGCAATAGCACAGCGGGTAGGCATTTGCCTTGCATGCAGCCGACCTGGATTCAATTCCCAGTGTTCCATATGGTCCTCTGAGCACGGCCAGGGGTAATTCCTGAATGCAGAGCCAGGTGTGACCCAAAAATCAAAAAAAATTCTTTTAATATTCCTGTATTTCACTTGAGGGGTTTAGCAAACCTTCAAATATATTAGCTTATTTGACATTATCATTTGCTCTTTGAAATGAGCATAGTAGGTAGATAAAGCTATTTATGTGGGAGCACTGATTCTAGACAGGGTACTTATTATTTGTGTAGGGAACATAAGCATATTGCTGATAATTTATAAAGTTAAACCTAGAATCAGGTCATAGACTACTGATTATCATATAGTTTTCCAAAATCATTTGATTCATTCAACACTTACTATGCATTCTATACATTTATTGAGTGTGGTGGAGATGGAAAAGAGATAAAAGATGATTATATCTTGCATTCTATCAGTATTTGAGTTCAGAGAATATATCTCCCTTAAATCCTTTTTACCTGTACAATCAATCATTGCATTTCCCATATTATTTATGTTCACTTGCTATTACAGTTGTTTCTCCATAAGAATGTGTGTGGTTTCTTGAAGGCTTAAGCTGCTTGACTTTATTCTTTGCTGACTTGCACAACTCCTGGCATATAAAAGTTGTTTAATAATCATTTGCTGAAAGAATCTTATTTTGTGTCCTAAGAAAAATTGCCTTTTGTGTGTGTGAGCATTGGAGAATCCCAAGATTTTAAGATGTGTTTCTAATTTATTTAACTCTTATTGTTGAGACATAGAACTGGTAATGGTGGTAGTGAGTGTTGAAGCTTATAACTGGTTTGCTCATTTCAGTTCAAGACTGATATAATCCATTTTAGAGATGAGAAAAATGAGGCTTAGGGAAATTAAGTAATCAGGTTAATGGACCTCTACTTATCAGAGCCGTGGTTTGAGTTTGATCCCACTATTGTTTAACAGGTGTAGTGCTAGTGACGGTGACCCACTTAAACTCATTTGTTCAATTGAGGGACGGTAAATCCATGAGCACAATGAGAAATTTTTTTAAATGCAAATTCCATAATAATAGTTGATATTTATTGACATTAGTTATATTTCAGCTACTATTCTAAGTAATTTGCAAACATTTAATCTTCACTATGACCTTTACTCCCAGGTGAATAGAGAAATCATGAGTTTTAACATCATCCCTAAAACTAGTGGAGCAAATATTCAAAGATTCAAACCTGGGGGTTTGGTGCTAAGGTGAATGCTCAGGCAGGAGATTAATTTATTTCTAAGTCAAATATTTTTGGATACTCTAATAACTATAATATCTTATTAACATGTATTATTTATTAACTATTTTCTGTGCCATGCACTAGAAGCATTTTATTCAAGTTTTTTTCCTTTAATGATTAAAATTTAACCTTTGAGAGAGGTATTATCCCCATTTTATTGAGAGGAACATTTTGAGACTGGTGATACAACAAATCGCTTTCATAACACATCTAAAGTCAGGAAGCTTGTAAGGTTTGAATGAGAATTTAAATCCTAAATAAAAACTAATGTCTCAGGGCCCAGAGAGGTAGTATAGCAGGTAAGTCACTTGTCTTGCACACTGCTGACCTGGGTTTGATCACATGAGCCCCAGCAACCCCAGGAGTGATTCCTGAGTTCAGAGCCAAAGGTACACCCTGAGTACTACAGAGTGTGGCCCACACACCAAAACCAAAACTTTGATTTCAGCAATGCAATATATCTTTCTGCAAATTTGCATATACATTCACTGGTTGACTGATATAGAAATGTGAGGAGTGGAATTCCAATGACCTAACTTTTCCTCTAAGGCTAAGCTTAGAGAGAATTTTTATTTCTTTGCCAAGGCCGCCTCTACACTGGCCTGGGTAATAACATATTTCAGAACTAAAAGCCCGATCAGTGATTTCCAGATACAAAGAGAAAAATCCACTTATTTTTGAACTGTGCTGTTTCTTGACTTGCAATGTTTTCTTAGATGGAGGAAATGTTTATTCTATTTTATAGCATGAATAAAGCATCACTGAATTTTCTCCTTTCTTCGGTTTTGTGCTGGAGGGCTGCTTACCTAATAACGACTCTCAAGTCATTTTAGGTAAATGTAAAAGAAATTGGCCTGTGTTTCAGATTTAAGTCTTCCAAATATTTTTGTGTTCACATTTTACTTATGTCTAAAGCCTAGATGAAACCACTCTGATCAATGCCCCCTGGAGAATTTTTCCTTTCGCGAAAACATAGATCATAATCGAAGCATATGAGCAGTAGGTTTCTCCTATGTTTTATTTCAGTGATAAGAATTAGAGGGCTAATTCCATGACTTGGGAAGCTCAACTTGTACATTCCAAAGAAAAGAATGCTTATTAATTGGTTTCTGGAAGCTAAATTTGAAAACATTGGGATATCCTGTCTGGTGGGAAGCCTTGTTTATCTTTGGGATCTTGGGCAATGCTGCTTTGAGGTGAATATTTGTTTTTGTTCATCAGGGTCCTGGAGATATTTGTTTTCTGGGTTTGATAGAGGAAGACGGAACAACTAAGGTAACGCAGTGGGTACTATGCCAAAGGTAATAACTTCCCCAATAAGATCTCTGGGCACCAAGGTTTAAGTGAACTTTCCTCTTGGCTACACTTCAAATATGTTACCAAATACTGAGAGAGAATAAAGCACTATCCCTGCAACTCTACTGGGAGAGGAACTATAAAAATTTGTATGTGGTTTCCCCTGAACTTTGTCCTTTGCTACTTTTGTCAATTTTAATCTGTATCTTTGACTGCGCCCCTCAGAGGGGATGGGCTCCAGCTTCCCTCCTCACTTTAAACAGAGCTCCCGGCGGCCGAAGACCACCGGAACCTAGCTATAGCCATGCTCGAGGCCCCTCTTCACACGTTCGGATGGGCCTCACGCATGAAGGTACCAGCAGAGGAACCCAGGTGTGTGTAATCCCATCAACGGCCAACATCCAGAGACTTAAAAGCGAGCTCCCAGAAGCGGCCACGCAATATCTTGTAGCCTACTTCTCCTTCTGGGAGAAACTGGTAAGCTTCTGAGAGTTTCCTCCCCACATGGGACAGCCTTGCAAGCTTCCCATGGTGTATTCATATGCAAAATCCAGTCACAAGCTGGATCCCATTCCCCTGGCCCTGAAAGATCCTCCAGTTCAACATTACTGGGAGGGCCGAGTCGAGAGAGACTTCCAAAATCTCAGGGAAAGGACGAATGGACAGGTTACTGAGCCTGCTTGAGAAATCGATGATTAATAAGATTTCATGATCTTTGACTGCACTCATGTGGCTGAGAATCACTCTATCACTGTCATCCCGTTGCTCATTGATTTGCTCGAGCGGGCACCAGTAACGGCTCCATCATGAGACTTGTTGTTACTGTTTTTGGCATATCAAATACACCACAGGTGTGGCCTTTTGACATTTTCTCCCACCTATGCACTTGGCCCCATCTGTCCTCCACCCATGCAGGGAGGGTGACACTGGTCCGTGTGGGGTGCGGAGGGAAAGGTTGCTTCGAAGCATCCTGGTCTAGAAGGCACCTCAGGGGGCTCAGCTGCTATTGTGGCAGCAGGAGGGCTGGGTTTGCTTCCCTGGCCCAGTCAACAGAGTACCCCCCTCCCCCCAACACCCCTGGGCACTGCCCCGGTGTAACCTAGTAGCTGAGAATTAGTTTCATAATTTCTCTGAGTCTTTCTAGCAAATCATCTAACCAGAATAAGGTCTTGGGGATGTTGAGCATATACTTGTGAGATGCTATCTCAGCTTAGGATCAAGCAAGGAATATGTGGCCTTATACAGGTCCCATCTATTTTTCTGGCTGCCTTGCATGCAAAAGCCTTTGTTGAAAAATCAAGAGGAAGTGAGGGTACTAAAGGGAGTCCCGGTCTGGATATAAAACAGGCAAAAGGTGTAGATTTTCCATTTTCTTTGCAAATTTAGAAATATTCACCTCCTCCATTCATAAACTGGTTAGATAAGGCAGTTTCCTATTAGAAGTCCTCCCAAATGGTACCTCCTCTTTCTCATTGCCTGAACTACCTCTATTACTAGTGCTCAGCAGGTTCTTAGATGAAAGTCAAAATAGGTCACCCAAGCTAAGAGGTGTTTCTTAGTATGAATTGGCTGGTTTCCCTTATTAATATGGAGTGTTCTGAGAGGCCCAATGAAGTGGAAGAGGCAGTCAACCCCCTGGACTCTCTGGGGTGCAGGAAAGAACAACCCAACAGAAGAGGAGAGTTTTGAAACAGGTTGAGGGAAGTTGTGAAGATTGTCATTGAATTTCTAGATCCTCAATCTAGAAGTTCAACAATTAGTACTGTACACCCAGCATGACTGGTGAGACCTAACTCAGGAGTAGGCCTCTTGATACAAAACTGATAGACACAGTGACTCAGAGATAAAGGAATATATATAAAATTGGGAGCCATATGTGACTAATCTCATTGGTCATATAAGGTCCCACAGGTCCCATGAAAGAGATCATCTTGCAAGCAAATAGATGTTGCTCAAATGAGAAAGAATAAGGAAATTGCCTTGTTTCTTCAGAGTATCTATTGTTTTTCTTTTATCGACTTAGAGATTGGCAAAGCAGCAGGTATCATCAAATAAATGCAATTTTATGTCCTAGAGGCTTCTGTGTATGTGAACTAATTTAATTTGGAGCATAACACTGTATAATGCTGGTATACAGACTTCTAGATGAGCAAGTAGGCTTAGAAAGTCTAAATAAATAATGGAGACCAGTTAGAGGACAAAGCAAGGACTTAAATCTAAACTTTATATTTTTTAAAATATCCTCCTTCCTTGATTGCTCATACAAATATGTTATATGCTCATTGTCTTTTAGTATTGGAATAGAGTGGGCATTGAAATTGCACACAAAAAATAGTTTACCCTTTCATGTGGCTTGTGATTCTATGGAATGCTCATGGGAAAGAGGAGAATTCTAAGTGGATTTCATATTGGGAAGACAAATGAGAGACCAATGCCGTGTTATTTCTATGGTTCCTATGTAACATAGAATCACACACAATTTTACCTCACCAAAGAAGAATACATCTGAGAAAAAGTTATTCCATTTCTCTGATTGATCCCCAAATTAATGCATTGATTCATCAGGTGGGGAGGGAATTCAAAACATGGTGTAAAGGAATAAAGTAGATATTACAAAGGCTCTCCAAAGTTCTTGGAATTAGTATTTTAGTTGTTAAAAAAATAGTAAATAACTCCTTTCTTAAAACACAAATATTGAAGACTGCTTTGTGCCAGACCTTTATTTTGTTTCTGAAAAAAAAAAATCTCCCTGGACTTAATTACTAAAATACAGAAATCCTAAACCACGAGGCCGCTACTGTGGCTGCACAACTTTATATCTCTTCATTCTCATCAGTGGAAAACTAATTATCAAATGTTTCCTTGTCGGGGCTGGAGTGATAGCATAGTGGTTAGGACGTTTGCCTTGCATGCGGCCGACCCGGGTTCGAATCCCAGCATCCCATATGGTCCCCTGAGCACCGCTAGGGGTGATTCCTGAGTGCATGAGCCAGGAGTGACCCCTGTGCATCGCCAGGTGTGACCCAAAAAGCAAAAAAAAATGTTTCCTTGTCAATAGGGCCCTAGTCTTGGGGGATAAACTCCAACAAGAATAGTGAGTTCTGTGTTGAAACTCCAACAACAATAGTGAGTTTTGTGTTGAAATATGGAATGTAATCAAGGTAAAGAGAAAATGAAGTGAAATTTATCAGTTATGCAGGTGGGGGTAGGGGGTTGGGGAGTGGGGGTTGGGAGGTATACTGGTTTTTTTTTTCGTGGTGGAATATGGGCACTGGTGAAAGGATGGGTGTTTGAGCATTGTATAACTGAGACATAAGCCTGAGAACTTTGTAACTTTCCACATAGTGATTCAATAAAATAAATTTTAAAAAATTGCAAAGTAAAAAAAAATCTCAAGAACACATTTTGCTGTTTTTGAGCTTTATTGATTCTTAATAGTTCTTTCAATCAATTTTAAAATCTTGTTTTGTTTTGCTTTTTGTGTCACACTTGGCGATGCTCAGGGGTTACTCTTGGCTCTGAACTCAGGACTCACTCTTGGCAGTGCTCGAGAAACCACAAGGAATGCCAGGAATCAAGCCCAGGTTTTCTGCATGCAAAGCAAAATATTTTATAACCAGCACATGCTTTCTTATTCTTACATTTGAAGGCATGTTAATATATTTAATAGTATTCTCTAAAGAACATTATTAGTGTGCAAAGCTCTAAGGAACTTGTAGAAATGCTAACGGGGGAAATAGATGAGTAGGCAAGAAATAATAACACATGATTTATAAAAACTTTTCTATGACATATTTATATGAGCGTATTTATTTTAAATCTTTATTTGTGGCACACACAAAGCAACCACAGAGAAATTCTTTTTGGGAAATAGTGGGGTCCTGCTTAGGATTTCAGATGATGCAATTCTATTATGGTAATAGCAGCATTTAAACACTAATACTCGTAGGGCTAGAGCAATAGTATCTCAGGTAGGTTTTTTGCTTTGGATATGCCTACCTAGGTTCAATCCTTGGCACCACATTTGATTCCTGAATCCTGCCAGGACTCATCACTGAGTGCAGATCCAGGAGTAAGCCCTGAACACTGTCAGGTGTGCCAAAAAGGAAAACTAATAATAATTCATTAATGGCTGTCACTGTCAGTGTCGTCCCATTGTTCATTGATTTGCTCGAGCAGGCACCAGTAACGTCTCCATTGTGATATCTGTTACTGTTTTTGGCATATCAAATATACCACGGGTAGTTTGGCAGGCTCTGCTGTACGGGTAAGGTGGCTTGCCCAGCTCTCCAAGAGGGGCAGAGGAACCGAACCTGGGTTGGCCACGTGCAAGGCAAGCACCCTACCTGCTGTGTACCAAAATTAGCTAATGGCTAATTTTGTAAATACTATATTAATTGAAATAATCTTTATCTTCATGAGTCTTTCTACTTCTTATTTATACATGCCCTCTTTGTACTTTTTTATGGAATTATTTCAGGTCCCTATGAATACTTTTCATTTAGTATCTGCAGTTTTAGACTCTGTTTACATGTACTTAGGTCAATGATTCCTTTCTTAAAACGTGTTTATTGAAGGCTGCTTTGTGCCAGGCCTTTTCTATTCCTGAGCTAGAGAAACAGAAAAGGCAAAGAATCTGTCCTCAAAGAGTTGATAATCTTCTAGGGGAGATGACACGGAACAAGCAAATCAAAATATAATCTATTGACCCATAAGGACTAGAGAAGAAAGAGACCATGGAGAAATAATGGACAGACTCTCCATTTGACTGACTATTCATACAAGACTTGTCTGACAAATAGGCATTTGACGGGCTGGAGGGTAGGGCATTTGCCTTGCATGCGGCCGACCCAGGTTCTATACCCAGCATCCCATATGTTCCCCCAAGCACCGCCAGGAGTAATTCCTGAGTGAAGAGCTAGCAGTAACCCCTGTGCATCGCCGGGTGTGACACCCCCCCTCAAAAAAAAAGGCAAAAAAAAAGGTATTTGAGCAAGCTTGATTTGGGGAAGTTTACAGTGGGAATGGCAAATGCTATGCATACAGAGATGAATACATTGCAGGACCTAAAATAATATTGATAGGATCAACAGACTTCAAAGCAAAGGGCATGTGAAGTTGAGGGTAGAGAAGCGACAGCACATATGAAGATGCAGCTGGAAACCAAACCACTGTTAGCACCAAACCTAGGGTTGGATTAATGGATACGGACTCTAGATTCAACCATTCACTCATGAGAGAGGCCTATTGATGGATGCCCTTTAACCTTCCTATGCCTTAGTTTATACCCCTTATATTGGTCACTTCTACTAGAAGCAGAAACAATACATGGCAAAAGTAGTTCATTGGATTAACAAAATGTAAAAATTATGCTTCCCGGATGCTGCAGGATTCTGAGGTCTAACCCTTAGTACTTGGTCTATTACATTCAAATTGTTTGTGTACTTGATTTGGGGCCACACATCCAGTGATGCTCAAGGGCTTACTCCTGGCTCTACACTCAAGGATGAATTCTGGCAGTGCTCAGGGTACTATATGGGATGCTGGGGGTGGAAAGTGGGTCAGCATCTGCAAGGCAAACACGCTACTCACTCTTCTATCACTTCAGTCCCTGGTCTATTCATTTTTTACTTAGTATTGACATGATCTGACAACATTGCTCTTTATTACCTGGGTATTTTATAGTGTCTGGGTATGCTACCTTCTTCTGTTAAGATGACCACCCAATTCACCTTCTTAAGTTTGTAAGTAAGAATGACAAGAATAACAGCCAGGAAGCTCATATCTTAGGTGAGATAACAATACTATAGTCAAGGCAGAGCAGGGCCTCCTCCATATACTTCAAGTTGATGCCACCATATTTCTTGCCACGGGGCATCTTGCCCATGCCCTGCCAGTAGTCCTTGGGGTAGCATCTCAGACTTCATTGGGTGTAAATTGCAGATCTCCTCTATGTTCAATAGTTTCCCAGTCAATATGTACAAAACATTATATTGACTCAGTAAAATGGAGCACAAAAGCCACTTTCTTTGCATAAATTAAGCCATATTTGTGATGAATATTTAATGTTTGGCATGAATCTAAAGTTTGTGTTAACAAAGCTTCAAACTGTAACTCTTTCAGGCATGTATACCAAGTGCAAGTCAAGCAATTTGGGATCTCATGCGGGGATACAAGTCTTATTGGTAGCCAGAGAAAGCTGGGTGATGGTGTCCACCGGATTTTGATCCCTATATAAACTTACTAGAATTATGAATCCCAGAGGAAGTAGACCCAAAATAGCAATAACCCACATATTCTCTTACTTTCTCTGTCTCTGACTATCTCCTCTAGTTTCACCCTTCAGTTGCAGGAATATAGTATTTCCTTGGATACCCTCTACTTCTTCATATTCAAAACAATGTTTCAAATTACCCCAAGGCTCATTTTACCACAATGCCTTTCATCATTCGCTCTCAGATCACTTTGTATATTTTAAGTGTCATTCAGTTCTAAAACCGGCCAGGGATCCTGAACACAGAATCATCCTGAACCACTTCATCCATTCATTTTTTTTTCCCTTCTCTTCACTCTTTTCTCTTTATAAAATAAAGTTAGGGAAAAAGAGAAGAAGAAATACCAAGTTTGCTTCTCAGGAAGATGAAACCTTTCAGTTATCGGTAAATTGCATCTTAAAAGCAAGAGTGTTTCTCCCAATGATGGGAACAGAATGAAATACTATGCCAATTTAAAATGCTATTACCTGCCCGCATTCCCAATATCTTTCCCTTAAAATGATACAGTTCCTACATAGAAAGCTTTCTTAAAATGTATTTCCTACTTGTTTCTTCATCACACAGGAAGCTTCATTAGAGACATAAAGCAAGGGTAGCTGTATTTGACAACAAAAGACAAATGACATTAGGGAGAAGCTCTCGGATGAGGCAGTTGGCAATTCATCTGTTGGGCTGAGGACTTCTTGTCAGAAGGGAAGCTTAGCAGCTGCTCTAAGAGCAACATGGCCCCTGAGAAGCACTAGAGATGTCCCCAAAGGTGTGCCTGTGTGCATCCAGGACGCAGAGAATCTGGACCCACCAATTATAGGCAAATTTAGTGCTTCCATGGACTGAGATGCCACAGAAGCAAGAAAGGATGACTGAGAGTGATGGATCATTCATATAGAGAGTTTGCTTGATCTCTCTCCCTTTTCTCCTTCCCAAGGTCACTTCCCTAGGAGTGTAACTCTCTCCTCTGCTCTTTCTTTGTTTTCTGCTTTGATTTCTGTCTGTGGCAGCTATACTTGTTGACTTTTGATCTGAAGCAAGTTCAGTGAGAAAGCTTTAAAAAGGCAGTTTCTTATTTAGAAAATTTAAATTATAGTTTAGGTAACACAATCACAACAGTATTAAGTATATGGGATTGATGTATGAAGTTTCTGTATCCCACCACCACCAACAGGTCCAAGACCCTCCTTTACAATTCTTATATATTTTTTGTTCAGTCCTTACTCACTTCCCCCAGCCCTCCTGTTTGTTAATCACTTTTGTAATCCAATGCCAAGGGCGTGTTATTATTTAAAACTCTCCTTCCCTATTTCATCTCTCTATATTCCATAGATGAGTGAGATCATCCTTACATGTCATTTAACACGAATACCACCCATCTATATTGCAGTGAATTGCGTGATTTCAGCTATAAAGTAGTATTTGGTGGTCACCATGCAGAGGTCTTCAAAATGTTTAAAGAGTTTACTCCTTCCCCTAGAAAAGTCAAAGTAATGCATTCCCCCTCACACTTTAGAAGCACGTGTATATTCTCAGTGTTTGCCTAAGGAATCCCAACATTTTCTCAAACAATTCTGTTTTAAAACTACTCACTGTCATCACGCCATCCAAAAGGCCGGTCTCGGGCCTGGGAGAGGCTTGCAATCTCTCCATGGACCACTTCTCAATGATGGATGACACGTGAGGGTTCTCAGTGTTGACGAGCCGAAACCCGGTCATATTTACACCACTGTACCTATAGAGTTCCAGATCTAAAGCAAATAAGTCCTGTGTAGCATTAAAAATGATAGAAGTAGAGTTAATGGTGTCAATATGCTTCATGCATAGGAGAATTAATGATCTCAGAAGTAACAACGAGGTTGAAACAAAAATGATAGCCCTGATCACTTTCTTTCTACAGAAGATGATTTCTTTTTTTCTTTTCATCTGTATCCTGCCTGGAAGACACTAAAAAGAGTAAGCTGTTTGCATTTTTAATCCCCTCCTTGTGCAATGCTGTTAAAGTATAAACACACCAAGAAGAGGAATTTGGCTGTCAAAAAGGAGCACAGAATATAACATTCTGAAAAGGTAAAAAATATTCTACTCCTAGGAGGAGCCTTTGAGAAGATGGGAGTCCATTTGGCTCAGTGCTTTTATTTTAGGTTAGGGAAACTGAGTTTCTGGGTAGTGATATGAACAGCACTAGAGAGAGCTACATGGCATAGATAATCACTTCTGGCTTCCTCAGGCGATCCCAGCTCTTGCCAAAGAAACAAACTTTGGAAATTGCATATGTGTTTGACAGAGAGATGGCTCTTGGCAGGAAAAAATACTAGCTCCTGAATCACTAAAAGTAACCCATGCCTCACAAAATGAGGACATGAAGAATATCTATAGCACACGAGCTCCAGAACAAAAGCCAAAGGTTCTCTTCAGAGAAAAAAACTGGAGCATAAGGTTGTGTAGATGTGAAAGAGAAACGTTCTCTTTCAGATAATGATTCAGAGAAAAAGTTCACTTCACTCCAGTATTTTTCCTTTTAGAAGAGGTTAAGTGTAAGTCAGAAGCTTCAAAATTGACTCATACTTAAAACAAATGATGTAGTAATTTTCATTTTCTCCCTATATTAGGTGAGGCTATAAACTGTCATTAAAATATTTCACATCAAGACTATACAAACTTTAAAGCTGGAGCGTTAGCACAGCGATTAGGGTATTCTGCACAGGACCGGCCTTGGTTTGATCACCAGCACTCAATCTGGTCCCAGGAACCCTGCTAGAGTCAGTCCTGAGTGCAGAGCCAAGAGGAAGTCCTGAGCACTGCTGGGTGTGGCCCCAAAAGTCCAATAGCAAAAGGGAAAGAAAATGCAAACTTAAAGATTAAAATTTGACCTGAGAAAATTTCCATAAATATTACCTAACATTGGGTCTGAAAGATAATACAGAATTAAAGCACTTGCCTTTAGAGCTTCAGTCCCTGACATCTCATGAGTCACCTAAGCATGTGTCAGGAGTTATCCCAGAATACAGAGCCAGGAGCCCACCCTGAGCACATTGGTGCTGACCCCAACCTACTCCCTAGCTTTATATCATACATAGCTTTATGAAAATACAAGTATTGTACTCTAGAAGAAATGATAGTGGTTGCTAAGATGTTACTCCAGAAACACTTGTGATTTGTATTGGTATAGTATGATTACAAATGTATTGGTTTGAACAACATTTTTCTCCATTGCTAGAATGGAGAAAGTACTGGCTTTCTCAAAGTACTCAGAGTACTCAAAGTACTGGCTTCATGGTGCACACATTCTTTCACATCATAACTTTGCATTAGATCACAGACCTTGAAGAACAGAGATCTGTGTTCCTTGTGCTGTGTCGGAAAACACGCTATATTTATTCCCTTGAACTAATTTTCTTTTTTGAGATTTTATTAATACTCATTGGAAGATTTGCTAAGAATATAAAAGCAAAGATTGACAGAGTACAGATAAAAACACATGAAAATGCTGAAAGAAGCAGATTTGAAGTATAATACTGAAGAATTAATAATTCTTTAGTACAGTGAATGAAGAGGAGCAAAGTTATTAAGTTCCAGGAGGTCAAATAGTTACTTCCAGGATGCATATTAAACCCTTCATGGACTCAACAGTACATAAGGCAATATGCTAAACTAAGGGCATTAAATGCGTGCAAAATTAGACTGACTTTCCAACTTAGGTTTCTATAAATGAAGACTGTGGAAAGTTCAAGGTCTAGTTTTCAGCATCCTTTGTGCGCAAAAGATGAGGAACATACAAGGGTGTAAGAACAATGTGTTCATGAGGGAAAAAGTTGCATTTGTGAGTAAAGTAAGACACCTGCCAGTTTTTAAATCTTCCCTTGACTAATCTGACATAGGATCCAATCAATACATTTGTGACGAAGGCTAAGAGCCTAGAAACTATGGCTTAGAAACTTCTGTTCTGTACTCCAGTCCCTGCTCCAAGTTTAGAAAAGACAAGGATTTTGACAATTTTCTCAAAGTACTGGCTTCATGGTACTCACATTCCTCTTCACTCCTCCATGCTCTCAAATATCTTTTTTTTTCTCTTTTCAGATCATACCCAACAATGATTATTCCTGTCTCTTTACTCAGGAATTACTCCTGATGGTGCTAAGGGGATGCCAGGGATCAAACCCAGATTGGCTGCATGCAAGGCAAACACTCTACCTGCTATACTAACTCTCCAGCCCCCTCAAATAATCTTGAGCCAAGAATCAAACTGACTGCCTCTATCAATTGTGTGTTTATGACATCCTCCTAGTCCTTGTCAGTTTTGCTTGGTAAATGCCACACTCTTATTAAATTTCCTGAAATCTAAGTAGAGTTAAGTCACTATCCTTCTACATGTTAGAAAAATAGAATTTTGATTTTGTTTATTTCTCACATAAGAGAGGGTCTATATTGTACATATATAGACCCACAGCTATTTTTTTTAAATGATAGAAAGAATGATGACTTAGTTTTGACACGGGAAATGTTCAAACTCATTTCCCTTTGATTTGGTAATTTCTAAAATGTAAGTTCTTCCTGTTTATTTGGAATTTCTAAGTAGTTATAGTTCCCTCCTAGTGCAAAATTCAGTCAGTTTGCAAAGTTCTACCAATGTCCTCTCCATGATGCTCTCCAGAAAAACAGAGAGGAGCGCTTTTTCTTAACCCAGCTGTCTACTGGAAACAGGTGATCGAATCACATCAGATCAAAGGATACCAAGACACACTTCAATAAGCCCTTTAATGTATATTGAAAAATGGAGATGATGTTTCTTCCTAAGAGCTTGCATTTGGATAGTTTGTTTTAATTCAGGTCTCATCTTAAGCTCTCTCTGGGTGCATGTACATTGAAACCATTTTTAAAGAAAGAAAAAAGAAACCCATATTCAGCATTTATGGACTTAAGAAAATAAGACAAATCTCCATAACAACAGCCTGCCTTTCACACTGTTATGCTAACAACTACAGGTATCTCCTATGGTGTTGAGTACATTTTTTTTACCAGATGAATATGCTTACCAGGGTTGTGAAAAAGTAGTGATAGTATTCAGTCATCATGCCCATGAACAGAATCTGTAAAAGAGAAATAAAAAGAAAGAAAATTATAATTGTTATCTGTAGAGTTACAGCAACAGTGTGGGAACTTAGAACAGAAAGGTGCTTTGGAAATTCACAGACTCAGCATATCAAAACCTGTAATGAGTTATTGGTGGATACAGAGTTAGTACCTGAGCTCTTGATCTGCCATTACACTTTTTTTGATTTATATCAAAATCATGCTAATATTTGCTTTTGTAGTTATCCATATCAATATGGGCTGGAGCGACAGCACAGAGGGTAGGGCATTTGCCTTGCATGCAGCCAACCCGGGTTCAATTCCTCTGCCCCTCTTGGAAAGCCTGGCAAGCTACTGAGAATATCTCACCCCCACAGCAGAGCCTGGGAAGCTACCCATGGCGTATTTGATATACCAAAAACAGTAACAATAAGTCTCACAATGCAGATGTTACTGATGCCCGCTCCAGCAAATTGATAAGCAATGAGATGACAGTGACAGTGACAGTAACTATATATACATATATATATATATATATATATATATGTGCTGGCAGAATGTTTTACCTTCCAAACTGCTTAAATTTCTGAAGAATCCCATGCTTAGCTATAAAGTTTACTTCCCTTCTCACTCTTATTACTTGCTACCATGCCTAATTCAATATTGGATCAGTAATGCTCAAATGTATATATATTCAAATTTATTAATGAGTTTAAAACTTTCACCACAACTTTTCCCCAGAGCAAGTGTGAAAAAGAGGACTTTTTAAATGGATGGAAAGGTGGGATGATTCTTATTATAAATTTGAAGGGCTTCTACATTTTGAATCTTAGTAAAATATTTGGAATCTTGGTAGACCCATACATTTTTTTTCTTGGTGGTGAAGGGCAGAAAAAGAAGATTGATGGGTAAGATGGGAGTTTTCAATGATTATCATATGATTAGGCACCCTAAAGGATTTTTAACAGGGTAGAAGTGCTTTTGGGTCATCAATATTATTTAAAGACTTGTAAGGTGGAGTTTTGTTAGTGGATCTCTTATCTTATTGAGCATAATGATCTAACCTACCGGGATTAGGCAGGAATCCAATTTTTCATTATGGCTATTAGATAGAGTAAATACAAATAAGACAATGGCTTGAAAGGGAATAGGACAAGTTTTATGTCAAGTAACAGACCTGGAAATTGAGGTCTGTAATTTAAACTATTGCTTTAAACAATACTGCTTTTGAAAATGAAAAAGAAGCACAAAGCTTTTCACTTGGGCTGACTCTTCTTATTTAAATTAAAATTTAAAATATGGAGACATTTTACCACCAATTAAAAGAAGAAATTTTTAAAAAACCAATCATTAAGCTAATAAATTTTATTATTTTATAAGTCCTGGAGGCAAATGTTCATTTGATATGCCTCTCATTTAATTTAGAAAAGAATTATGAAGTTTCAAGTGAATAAATAAAAAATGGCCTTGCTTTTATTACAAAGAAACACCTTGGGATGGCCAGATATGATATCATCTGGAGATCTTGAAAACTAATTGTTCCTGACTGTCCTATCTAGTGTCTGGGTCAATGCCTCCTAACTTTTCCTCTGAATTTCTTAGACATGAAAACTAAGAAATAAGAGTAATAGTCAGGGGTAGGAGATAGTGTAGAGGTTATGGCATTTGTTTGTATGCAGTTAACACCAGTTCAATCCCTGGCATTACATATGGTTTCCCTTGTAGCCAGGAGTGACCCCTGACCACAGAGCACTGCTGGGTGTGGCCTAATCTTCCAATTCCATTCAGACAATGGAACAAGCATAGGGGCCAGGGAGAGAGCTCAGCAAAGCTCAGGTCAGGATCCAAGTTTGAACACCAGCACTTCAGAGACCCAGGAGAGAAAACCACTGGTGGTGGCTTACAAGCACCCTCAACATCGTCATAGTGATCCAACTGGCACCCAACGTCACAACTCCACATCCTCTGCCCTGAGCATTTGCAACAGTCAGTACTATTATTTGGGGGCCTATACTCCATCCCCCTCAAAGTGAAAACAGAACCATGTTGTCAGCTGTATGAATGTTCGAGGACCCAGGTGAATAAGAAAATTATCATCCTCATCCTCATCATCATCCCGTTGATGGTTAAATTTCTCAAGCAGTCTCAGTAATGTCTCCATTTGTCCTAGCCCTGAGATTTTAGAAGCCTCTCTTTACTCGTCCTTCCCAATGATGCCGCTTTGGAGGTTCTTTCAGGGTCAGGGGAATGAGACCCAGCATTGTTACTGGTTTTGGCATATGAATACAGCATGGGAAGTTTGGGAGGCTCTCCCATGTAAGCAGGAAACTCTGGGTAGCTTGCCAGGTTCTCACAGAGGGAGAACTAGGCTATAAAATGCTTCTGGGAGCTTGGTTTTAATCTCTGGATATTGGCCGTTGGTGGGATTACACGGCTCCGGGGGCAGTCCCTGGGTGTGACAGCCTAGCTACTGGAAAACGGGAAATCTGGGCAGAAGAGGCCCAGTTTGGATCCGAGCAGGCTTGGAGGTCTCAGCCCCAGGTCCCACACACCTGGGTTCCTCTGCCAGTACCTTCATGCCATGAGGCTCATCCAAATATGTGGAGAGGGGCCTTGAGCATGGCTGTGGCTAGGCTCCAGAGGTCTTTGGCTACAGAAACTCTGCTCGGGGCTGGGAGGGATGCTGGAGCCCACCTCCTCTGAGGGGCCCCCAGGAAGACAACCAGGCGCACAGGCAAGAATAAAATCAGTGGGGCCAGAGTGATAGTACAGAAGTTAGAGTACAGCTGGCCAGGTACAGAGGTGGTACCACCCATATATGGTCCCCGACGCTACCAAGGAATCAGCCTTGAGGTCAAAGAAATAAATCCTGAGCATTGCCTAATATGTCCCCCTGACCGACACACACACACAAAGGAATGAGATAATAAAGCCAATAATGCCAAAGGTGGCACTTTGAAAACACAATGGTCTTTACAGTGATATGCAGATGGCTCAGACCATCAACCCTGTCATGTCACAGTCAAACACTTTATAAATAAAAGCACTGCATTCACATGTCAATTTTTCTCCCTGCCTTTGGTATTTCGACTAAAAGTCATTAAGGGACTAAGAAAATGTCACATCAAGATAAATGTCAGTTTTTCAAAAAAAATGTATAATCAAGATGTGAGGTGTTCTCTATAGCTTTTTGCAATACTGGCTATTTCCTGAGAAGCACTACCTTCTTCGGAGGTTGATACTGTGCTTGTGTGCTACTGATTTAGATCCTGTGTATACCGTTTCTACACCAAGGCAGTATTGCAAGAAACCAGTGTGGCCCTATTGAAATCATTTTAGTAGCACAAACAGCACACCCTACACACTAATTGTAATAAATGTGACTGTTAAAACTATTGTCATTGAGGGCATTTTCCTCTTAAATCACATTTTTGTATTCATAGAGTCCAAAAGGACTTTTGACAATAATTATTTCCTTGCAGAATGATTTGTATTAAGTGACCTTTTGACACCATATTATTGACTTAGATTGACAGACAACAAAATTCCAGCCTTGTCAGTATTGTTATTCATCAATCAAAGGGTTAATAGTATTGCACTCCTAATTTTCGGTTTATGAAGACCCATAGGAGGAAGTTATTAATGCTAATGCCAAACTTTTTATTTGAAGGGCACAGTGTCGAACTACATTTACTAACCACTTGTGCTTGAATGGGACTGTGTACTGGATTGGGCTTACAAGGCGCGAAAGATACTAATTTATGTCCCTTTCCAAATAATCTCATTTAACTTGACAGATGATTTGTTATGGTTATCAGTGCAGAACAAGTTGTTTTTCTTCTGAATTTTATATTTCATGAATACTACAAGGTACATAAGTGCTCTTATTTATGGCTGTTCATTGTTAGGGAGTTTAAGATCAAAATGATGGGTTCTTGGGGGTTGGAGAGATAATACGGCAGACAGGGCATTTGCTTGCATGTGGAAAACCAGGTTTGATTCTTGGTAACCTATAGGTCTTTTAAGCTCTGTCAAGAGTGATCCCTAAGTTCAGAACCAGAAGTTGGTCCTGAGGATCATGAGGGTTGTGGCCCCCAAACAAAATTAAACAAGAACAAAAGATGGATTCTTCATTAGCAACTTGACAATAGGGTAGAGTGTAGATCTATATAACAAATAAAATAGACATCGTGGTTGAGAGAAACAGGGAAATATTTTATCATAAAAAAGAAATATTAAGATATGATATAATTGGGTTGGGTTAGAAAAACAAAAATGACCAACAACAAAATACCACTTGTAGTCAAACATACTCTATCTCCCTGTAGAATCAATTATAAGAACTCAAATGAGATGCTGAAGACTTACTTTTATTTGAAAACTTGATTGAGTCAGGGGTTCTCAGTTTAAACACTATCTCCGGATATACCTATGAGGGTATTTGTATATGAGATAAATTTTGTTTTGAATTGTTGATTCAGTAAAGCAAATGGTCTCCCAACGTGGTAAAGATCGCCCAACTCTCAAAATCAAAGGAAAAAGAAGCTGAAGAAGGAATTTGTGCTCTTTGCCTCCTGTAATGACTGATGAAGCTAGGAATTAGATCTTCTGTCTTGGAACTGACATTTTTGTCTATTTAGTTCAGAAATCTTCCCACTTAAACCACACCACCAACTTTTTTTTGCATCTCCAGTTTTTAGGGGAGATCATGGGATTAATTAGTGTTTATAGGACACACAGACACTGATCACTGTGGTTTTTTCTGGAGAATCCTGACTAAAACAAATAACAATATCAAAACATACAGTATATCTATGATTTTAGAGAAAGTTGGCTGCTACATATTTGGTGATTTCCCCCTATATTATGCTATAATAGAAGTGTCACATGACAATTCAATTGTTTTAGTGGCTAGAACATTTTTTCTTTGCTAGTAAAATAAGTCACCAAAAGGCAGATAAAAACTCAAAGTTCATTGACTTTTGAAAAGATAGTTACAAAGATTATGGTGTTACCCTTAGGACACAATTATTACTCTTTAACAATATAAGTCCCACCTTTACCGAACTGATATCTGAAGTTTCTACAACAAAACTCCTATAAGCCAGTTCACAGTAGCACTTGGGTCTGGATCTTGCCCTAGTGCTCTTGGCAAAACTTCTGTGAATTTTGATGGCAACACTTGCTAGGTTTGTCTTGAGATTCGACACTAAAATCTACCTGAAGTTAACCAAGACAGGTTGTAGGGGCTAATGCCAATTGGCATTGGTGGCAGAATTAAATATTTTATGTGCAAATTCTCTGAACAAGTCATTCAACAATAACTTCATCTTTCAGGAGCCTGCACTGACAAGTTCTCAGAAGGCAACACAGGGCTATGGAGACAGCCATGAGAGGTTCTCCCTAAAGTCAAAGCATCCATTGCTCAGGACAATAAGTGTGTGACAAATAATTGGGATACTGCTGCCACTGTAGAAGAAACAACTTAAAATCGAACCTGGCATGTTCCTAAGCAATTTCATGGCATTCTTATAGTATTTCAAGGTGTTTTTTTTTTTTTTTTGCTTACTGCTTCTTTTTATAGAGGTTTATATTGACTTTGAAGTTTATATTGACTAACCTGAAGTGCATTGCGTCTTTTATTGCTCTCTCATTTCTAGGATAAATTTTGAGCCATCAGACACAGTTCCTAGTCAGTATCTTCAAGTGAGTAACTTTCAAATGTGAGACAGTCAATGTGGCTAAAATAGTGGTTTTACCTCAAGATGGAAATAAATTATTTCAGCATAAGTATAATCAGGAAACCATAAAAGATATCAAGTCCAGGAGCAGCAATTTTAAGGAAAAGGTTTTAGTATCTCTAGGATATAGCACTGTCTCATCTGTTGTGATACTTTAGTCTAAATCAACACATTTTCTCAACAGCAATCTCCTTTGGTCACTTAATGATTTTCCTTAAATTTTTATATATTTTATTTTCATGAAGTAGTTCACAAGATGGTCACCTAATTTCTTATTGACTTATTTTATTTCCTTTTTATTTTTTTATTATTTATTTATTTATTTATTTATTTGCTTTTTGGGTCACACCTGGCGATGCACAGGGGTAACTCCTGGCTCATGCGCTCAGGAATCTCCCCTGGAGGTGTTCAGGGGACCATATGGGATGCTGGGATTCGAACCCGGGTTGGCCACGTGCAAAGCAAACACCCTACCCGCTGCGCTATCGCTCCAGCCCCTCCTTTTTTATTTTGAGGGCTGTACTCAACTGTGCTCAGGGCACACTCCTAGCTCTGAACTCAGGGGTTACCTCTTGTGATGTCCAGGTTGCTTAATTTTTGTTTTTGGTCGCTTAATTTTTAATGTTAGTCTTTAGTGGATAAATCAGTACACAGGTAAGCTTTGATATATGTCTATATTGCTTTAAAATATATATTCACAGCACATGGGTAATTATATTATACCTTAGGAAAAGAAGTGATGCAATGTGTAGAAAAGAGCACTGTGTCCCAGAAAACCTTACCCTAGAGGAAATTACTTATTTATCTATGGGATAGATAATATGGGGGTACAAATCCAGGAATGAAGATTCCCTAGAAGCAGGAAAAGGTAAGATATTGCAGAGTTTCCTGGATACTTTAAAAATGCACCCCCTTATAGGGTGTTGACTTGCACGTGGCAGACCTGGGATTAATTCCCAGTGCCCCATATAGTGACTCTAACACCTCCAGGAGTGACTCCTAAATGCAGAGCCAGGAGCAAGCCCTGAGAACTGCCAGGTATGTCCCCCAAAAAAGGAAAATTAAAAAAATAATAATAAGTGAATACCTTATACTTCTTATAGTTTTGACCTCCTGATCAGAATACCAATGTACCTACTCATTTTTCCATGATGATCATGATCATGAATAAAACTGCGTAATTTTGCCAAGTTAATATTAAATTGATAAGTCAAAACCCAATTTTATTCTTTCATAAATCAAAACTCAATTTATCTGATACTATCAGATTTCTAAATGTAACTGTTATGCCGCCCCCACTCCACACTTGAGGGGGATACACATACCAATTTCATGAATGTACATAGATACAAGCTACTGAGAAAGACAGTGTAGGGTTTTTAGGGTTTTTTTTCCCATTTGAACCTTTCAAGTGTGCTTAGTAGGTCCAGAGGTGTCTTCTGTGACTCTTGGCCAAATGTACTGGCAGTTCATTGTAAGGGCCTGAGAGAGTGGTGCTCCTTAGGGCCTTGAGGTGCCAGGTACCCCCCAGGCCACCTCAGAGATGCTCTAGAGTGTCTCAAGGGCCATACTCAACAATACTCAGGGTGGCAGGTGGTGCTGGGGATCGAACTGGGGTCAGTTCTGCTGTACTGACTCTCTGGCACCAAGTATGTAGAATGTTAATTTACCCTATCTGGAGCGATGGCACAGCGGGTAGGGCATTTGCCTTGCACGCAGCCGACCCAGGTTTGATTCCTCCGCCCCTCTCAGAGAGCCTGGCAAACTATCAAGAATGTTGCCCCCCCACTCCACACACACATGGCAGAGCCTAGCAAGCTCCCCGTGGCATATTCGATATGCCAAAAACAGTAACAACAAGTCTCATGATGGAAACGTTACTGGTGCCTGCTCGAGCAAATTGATGAACAACAGGGTGACAGTGCTATAGTGCATAATCATAGGCCACCTTCCTCCTACCCTCCAGTGAAATCAGAGCAAAGCAAAGGATACTTTACAAAGCCTGGGTGAATGACCTGGACGCACTATTTGCATTTTACGTTTATCTCCCTTAAAAGTTTCTCTCTTCAGAGGTAGGGTCAGGAGTTGTTGGGGACTGTTCAGGACCCTGAACAAAAGAGGGCCCCGAAACCTTTACCCTGGGCAAACTGGAAAATTCCATTACCAGCGTTTGCATAACCTGAGGCACAGGTGCCCTTGTGACAAAGGAAATAGCTAAACTCAAGAAGTAAAAGTAGCCCAGGGCAGTTAACCACAAGACCCCAAAAAGCCCGTAAAGTAGAATACCTTCCTTTACACTAAAAGCCTTGTACATTCCTCCTGACAGATGCTCCTGCCAGATAAACCCTTGTCTTCCCCTCCCCACTATTTCTCAACCGACTCTTAGAGAATATTGTAAGCCCACCAAAGTACGCCCCGAACTTTTCTTTATTTGGTTTGAGAAGACACTTCCCTGATGATTGACAACTCATGTACCAACCCCCTGCTAAGAAAGGTATAAAACCAGCATGGCTAGTAATAAAGACGCTCTTGATCAGCACGTGTTGTCTTGAGCCCCTTTTTACTAACCTCACCAGTTTTATTTTCAGATCGGGACCGCTCTTAGAACCTACCCAGTTAGGAGCACTTTCCACTGTTGTCTCTCTGCGGGCCGGAGAGATTTCGGGGGAACGCGCAAGGAGTAAGAGGGAAACTGATAGTAATGACATCAACCAATGGAGCAACACCCTGAGGGGTTTAGTTTAGCTTCATCCCTCGATGCATAAGAGGAGATTATGATGCTGAAGGTGTACAGAACGCTGACCACAGAGCTAGAGTGAAAGTTGTAATCCCCTTGGCCCTGAAAGATAGCACGGCAGCTGGGGCATCTGCTTTGCATGTGGCCAACCCAGTATCCAATATGTCCTCTGAGCACCACCAGGAGTCAATACTGAGTGTAGAGCCAGGAATAACCCCTGAGCGTCACCAGCTGTGACCCAAACCAGAAAGAAAAAAAAAAAAAGGTTTTACCTTCGCTGAATGACCTGGAAAAGAGGAACAAGTAGAACTTTTGTTTATTTATTTTGGGGTCACACCTGGTGATGTTTAGGGGTTACTTTTCGCTCTTGCACTCAGGAATTACTCCTGAAGGTGCTTGGGGGACCATATGGGATGCTGGGGATTGAATTTGGGTTGTCTCCATGTAAGGCGAATGCCCTATCCACTGCACTATCATTCCATCCCCGAGAGTAGATCTTTTGGAGGATTACATGAACTCTAAGAACATGAACTCCACGACATCCATGAAAACTCAGTGGAAAGATGAAAGGATAGAATGAAAAAAAGTTTTAGCAACACAGGAATGGGGCAAATCTATAAACATGAAAGTTGAGGGAAAACATGTTGGGTTCACTAATTTGTGATAAATTCTTTCTTAATGACAATAATAAAAATTGTGCTTTAAACTTGCCTGAAGAGAGTGTTTTGAGGGAGAGAGATAGAGGCGGCCTGAAACAGGCAGTCTTGCTGATATTCTGGGATAGTCTATTCCAGATGTCCCAGGAAAAGGTGAGACTCATAAGTCTAGCTATATTTCTCAGCATTTTAACTGGGGGAAGGGGAGATGTGATTTTGTCAATTTATCTGATAACTATCAGGTTAGAAAAAAATTGCACGTTTGTTTTTCAGTGCATTACAATAAAAAGGGTCCTTCACAAAAGTCAAAATCTATATCTCATACCTAAATATTATGGTTTGCTTGGTCAGGGATATGTTCTAGATACTGAACTATGTTAAAATATCTCAGATATTATACACTTCAGTCAGACCCAAGAACCATTGACATATTAACCAAACTCATATTTCTATGATATCATAATAATGATCCTAGATACTAGAATTTCCAAACTCCTCATTTGTCTAGTGCTACATGTCCACTCTTGTAATTGGTCCCTTATATACACTGAAAGGAGTTAATTTCCTCAGTAGCCCACAATGATAGTATTTAACACAGGTTTGATCTAAATGCCAAGTTCTATCTGCTACATTATGAATTGAGAATACAAAGCATATGTGGCAGAAGATCAATAATTCACAGAAAATCCTTCTGTACTTTGAGGGCCCAAATAAAGCATGGAGAGCAATGGGTGGGTGGGAGGGAACTCTGAGTAAATGGTGGAGGGTTTTGGATCACTGCATGCATAACCCAATCATTGATATTATAAATCATGATGCTTATAATTTTTTTAAAAGCAGAACATTGGAGAGGACGGGTCCTTTGGACAGCGGTGGAGGGATATTAGTTCTTTGTTGGTGGGTGTAGTGTGGTAACATTTCTCCCCTACATTTTATAGACATTTATATTTTTATAAACTATTGTTACCTAAAAAAGCTAGACAAAAATATTGTGGTTTTAAGAATGTTCTGTAAGAGATAGTTCCATAGTCTTTGGAGCTTTATTTGAGGGGATTAATCTATCAAGTCAAGAGAGTTTAGTAAATCCCATCTAATGCCATGAATTCTATCTAGTTTCAGAGAAACCTTCTTACTGGAGATGTGAATTCATCTTGGATGATAGTCCACATCTTAGACGATGGTGCCGGTGGTGATGTAAGGGGCTTCATTCAATCCATTTGCTCCTCTAAGAATTCAGACTGACCTTAATTTTATGTTGTGGAGATTCTTAGATATTATAACTAACTAGATCCTGGTTTTTAAATCTCTTTAATGATATTTGGGAAAAGCTCTAATCTCCTTAGTGGAGCCACCCTTTCTTCTAAAAGGAAAAGTTGTAAACAAATAAGTCAATTGTAGTATATTTACTTGGTTCAAATTGTGTACCAAACATAATAATAGGTATCTTTGTTGTCTCCAAAGTCACTATAATGACAGTGTGCACCAAGGGTGGAGGACTTCGCTTGGGATACCAGACAGTATATTCCCTAAACTGAAGTCACCGTGGGTCAGGGGAAGGTTTTAGGGAATTACAAACAAGAAGGATAAGGTCAGATACTTCATTTTAAACATAGAGTTTTTTTCAGGCGCCAACAAGCCTAGATGAATTGCCCTGATTTGGGAGGAAGATTAATGAGAGTGTGAGAAAATAAGGTTGACTCTGAGGCATATTTAAAAGATAGGATTTCTAGTATTTGAAAACAAATAATTAGGAAAATCAAGAGAGAGAGTCAGCTGCATTTCTAGTTTTTTTTTTTCCTTGGATAGTAAGTCTAGTCAAGCAGAGACAGATTGTAAGAAAATCTGGTCAGGTGGAAGAATGAGAAGAAAGATGCTGTGTGCTAAGTCCAGTAGGGAAATTTAATGAGGACGTGATCTTCGTATGACACAGAGCCTTGTTAAGCCAGGTTTGGAAATCACCCTTGGGGGACAGTGTAGGTGGGGATGCAGTGACAGGATTAGGGTCTTGAAACACTGTATCACCCTTGGAGCTTTGCCTAAACACGGCAGCCCTATCAATAATGACGACAATCGTCTCTTACATAAGGACTGCATCACGCATATAAATGTCTCTCAGGCATTGTCACATTAGCTTTTCTGAACACAAGGCACAGCATGTATTTTGCCATCCCAATTTTCCAAGTGTAGCAAATCATTAAGTCCTTTACCAAATGACCTCATCTAACGTATTAGAGTTTCAAGTGGTATTTTATTTCCCCTTTACTTTGGCACAATCCTTAGCATATAGAACATATCCAGATGTCTTGGCTTACTTACTGCTGATATTTAAATAGTATATACTGGACAGGATTCCCAGGACTGGAGTGATAGCAGAGTGGGTAGGGCATATGCCTTGCATGCAGCCGACCCGGATTCGATTCCTCCGCCCCTCTTGGAGAGCCTGGCAAGCTGCTGAGAGTATCTCTCCTGCACGGCAGAACCTGGCAAGCTACCCGTGACATATTCAATATGCCAAAACCAGTGACAACAAGTCTCATGTGAAGATGTTACTGGTGCCCCTCAAGCAAATCCATGAGCAATGGGATGACAATGACAGTGACCGTGATAGAGAGGGTTTGACTCATAGACATGGAAAAGAGAGAGGACGGATCCTTTCGGTATTTATGAAGAGTTGAAGAAGAGACATCACTTTAGGTGATATTAAAATTGGTGATGTGTGGTCTGAGATCAGATGTTTGGATTCATTAGTGCAGTGCTCGGGGGTCTACTAGAACTAAACACTAGAACCAAACCCAATAGTGCTCTGGAGTTTCAGGGTTTGACTTAGAGATGACTTGTGGTATCAGGAATCAAACATGTGATCCAGCCCTCTGAGCTAGTTTCCTAAGACAAGTGACTCTTTTCTTTGTTTGGGCAGGGACACATCAGGCAGTACTCAGGGCTTACTCTGACTCTGCAACTCAGGTGGACTTCGGGGGACCAAGGATCGCCTGAACAGTGCTCAAACAAGGTCAGCTGCATGAAAAAGTAAATGTGCTACTCGCTGTGCTATCCCTCTGGCACTAAGAAGTGATTTTTAATCTGCTGTAGCAGATGTTTTTCAAGAATTTGACAGATTTTTTTCCTGCTAAAAAGAAAGGGGTAAGCACATTCTCCCATAATCTCAATAAAGATGAGGCTCACTGATCCTGAAATGGTATTAACAAGTTCCATGCACAAACCCTTCCAAATACCACCCTGTCCCATGCACACTTTCGTTTCAAGTACAATAGTGTTACCTATTAAAACACATTTTGATGTTGCTGGAATTAAGCTCTAGAAAACTCAACGAAGCATATATGTGATTTTTACTGCCTTCTAATTCAGATGGAAGCAAATCAAAGACCTTTTCAATATACGCTATTTGGAGGCTTTTGAAATCTTCAAACGTGCATTGCATACACTAGGAATAGGGAAGCGCTATTTTTTAAATTTTCAATTAATTCTTGTGTATATTTAGTAAGATAATCATATCTAAAAACTGCTCCTTATAACTAAGGAAATGTAAGCAGATTTTAATACCAGGCTTGAGAAACATAATTAGGATAAGAATGTACTGCCAAAATAACTATATAATAGACAACAAATTAATATACACAGTAAAAATTGAGATTCATCATTATTACATAGTTGGGATTTATCCACAGTAATAAATTTAACATCAATTAACTATTTTAAAGACTATCAAAGGACCAAGAACTTTAAAAAGAATGAACTGCTAAATTATTACCCCATTTATTTTAATGTTTTCTTAAGTACAAGGCAATAGATGAGTTCTTTAGGTCTAGCCATACAAAAAAGAATTTTTGATCTTTTTCACCTATTAAAACTCAGGGAAGTTAACAAGACAAGAATCAACTTTGGAAAGTTCTCTTCAAAGTAATAGTGCTTAGCACTGTGTCAAATCACTGTATCACTGTCATCTCTTTGATCATTGATTTGCTTGAGCGGGCACCAGTAACATCTCCATTGTGAGACTTGTTAATGTTTTTGGCATATCGAATATGCCACGGGTAGCTTGCCAGGCTCTGCCATGTGGGCGGGATTCTCTTGGTAGTTTGCCAGGCTCTCTGAGAGAGAGACTGAGGGATTGAACCTGGGTAGGCCACATGCAAGGCAAATGCCCTACTCACTGTGCTATCACTCCAACCCACTGTGTCTAATATACCGTTAAATATCCAGTAAAGAGTACGAGATTCTAAAGCTTATTCTTTGTAAGATCCTTGGCTTATTCTGGTGATGGGTCAGTGAGATGGGTAAAAACTAAGAAACTGATTTAGTGAATGCAGGTTCCAAGAAAATGTTTGCTATTGCTTAGCATATCACAGCCTTAATGCCTGAGTTGTAGTTTCTCATTATGAAAGACTAACAGTATTTCAGTCTTTTGGAAACATTGAATGAAACCTTTCAATAGGTCCTCTCTATTGGAGCGAATCACAGACAATAGGCACAAGTTTTATGAGAAAAGAAGAACGAACACGATAATTTGATTAATCAGCATTGCACTTACTATATCAGAGGGAAGCCAAACATTTAAAAAAATACATTTATCCTACAAGTCTTATTTTATGTTAATCTTAGAAGAAAAGAAAAAGTGAAACAGGAGCACACAAATGTTGACAGAAGAGAAAGTGACATAATTCTGCAAAATGTTTAGTGCTAAAATGTTTTATGAAGACTAATAGCTCAATTATAGCTTAATACTCATTGCACAAGAATTGTGGGAAATAAAATTATATCTCTCTTCTGATGTTATTTCTTATGTAAGCAAGAGAAAAGACTTTTCTGAGTCTGAATTGATTCCATGCTACTTCAGTTCACTGGCCCTCTCCAGCTCAGAGCATTGGTCCAGTCCCTATGTAGCTTCCCTGCTATGTATGTATGTATGTATGTATATATGTATGTAGCTTCTCCATTCAGGAGAACCAGTTCTCTCATCACAGTGATCCATGAGGATCCGGGTAATGTGTTTGAGATAGTGGCCTTCTTTCTCAATAGGACTTGGAAGCTCTTAGACAGGTCTCCAAAGAGGCAAATTTATTTTCAGAAAGAGGAGTCATCAGCTCAAAAGTATTACAGTTTTCGATAATATAGGAGTTCATGGATTGAAGGAAACTTTCCTTGTGGAGAAGCTGAGACACAGAGGGAAAGCTTACCCAAACGAGCTTGAAAGAGTAGAGAGTACAACATGCTGAGTGGAGTGGGAAGAAGCTGATTTTAGAGATGCCTTGTTAAGAACTTAACATAATTCTTGAAACATTTATTTATCCATTTCTTTTAGCCTTTCACCAAAGTGGTATTGAACACGTACTATGCATCACATAACATAGTGCAGAATGGTTGGAGAGAGAGTCAGAGTAAGGTGACACAGAATTCTCTACCAGAAACTTGCTCAGTTCACATCAGATGACATTCGTGCTATCTCTGGACATTAATTTTCATTTGCAAAAGTGGGAGACAACATTGGGGTCAGACAACATTGAGGTCAGAGTGGCAGTACGTCGGGCGTTTGCCTTGCACATGGCCAACCCGGATTTGATCCCTGACATCCCATCCGATCCCCCTGCCAAGCACTGCCAGAAGTAACTCATGAGTGAAGAGACAAGAGTATATTGCATCGCCAGGTGTGACCCCTAAATCCCACAACCTCCCCCCAAAATAGGGAGGCAACATGTTATATCAAAAGCTATTTTTGTGTCAGTTCAAGGAAATGGCTACTTATCACTCAGCAGAGTAAGAAGCACATATTAGGAGTGACAGAGAGTGAATCAACCTAAGCTGTGCCTTATCTCTAAATTCATCTCCATCAGTCTTTGTCCTAATAGAACCACACACACAGTGACTGTGAGAGGACATGTGTGTGTGTGTGTGTGTGTGTGTGTGTGCATGCATGTGCACGCTGGAGGCTGGAGGAGGCAGGAAGGGAAGGGGAGACAGAATCCACTAGAAGCTAGTAGAGTTTGGGGCAAACAGGAGTTAGGAGGACATAGGACGCTTTTGTTTCCACACTGAAGGCAGGTTTAGAAGATCTGATTGTCCCCATGCAGCAGGAGGACTGTCAGTTGATGGTCTGTGGTCAGGCCGAGATGGTGCATCCAATGCTCTAATGGGTGCCGAGCACTGTGGTCCTCTTAGCCCACAGGAATTCATGAAGCATCTTTGCTCATATGGAAGCCTCACTCCTCTGCAACCTAATCAAGTCTTGACATATGAATTTTTAAGTAGTTTTGGTTAAATAACTTTCAGGTTCTCATCATATAGTACTTGTTCAATGTGAATAGAAATAATTATTTTGCTGAAGTCATTAGCATATCCAAGAAAACTAAGACTTTACTCCAATTCTTGCTTTTTGGTAAATGTCAAATATCTTCTTTAAGGTGCATTTGATTTCTTTTCTACTCCTTAAAAAATCATTAAAAAGTAGTATATATGATGAAGGCACAGGAAGAAATGGGAAAAATGCATGAGATGAAAACCAAGTTGACCTGGCATAGACATTTTTCTCAGCCTTGATTTATCACCAAACTTGCAAAAATTCTGAATACTATTTTCATTTAAAGGACATTGGCATGTGGATTTGTCTTACTCAGGCATTTCTGGAAGCTCATTTTATACTGAAGTAGTCATTAATTCTGAATGGGGGTCTATTATAAAGGGACCATGCAGGTTCTGCGATTAGGTGTCGACCATGTGACATCCTGGCCATTCACAGAGGGACCTCATATGAAACACTACGTGCATCTGAGCTTCAGTTTCCATAACACTAAAGTGAGACTCTTGGGGGTTAAGATCGATGGTACAGTAGGTTGTCTGGACTTTTATTGCTGTCAAGTAGGACCCCTGGTACCTAGGAGGTAGATCTTCTTTCCTTTCCTTTTTTCACATAGAAAGAGATTGGTTCAGTGGTGTCAGAAATCAGAACAGTGCTCTACAGACCCTCCACATCCTTAGAAACATATGCCCATGGAGCATCTCTCTGTGTTAGCAAGTGATCTAGAGCACCTGCATTTCATTTTGACCAGAATAGAAAGTACCAATTTATCAACATCCCATCTCAATCCATAACAACTTTCTGAAGACCGACACAGATCCCCATAAAGCTAACTCATTATTTCAGCTGTGATTGAATTTTTCTATGCACTATGGTAGAGATCCTATGGTATACCCTTACCAAAAGGCTCTACTTTCTCTGCAATATTTGCAAATCATTCACCTAGCACACAAAGTGATGATCCTCTCTCCTTAGTATCTTCCTACAAGCCTCAGAACCAATCTTAACTGTGGGGATGATTAGGAAAATGAAACATAAGAGAAAGCATGAGAAAAAAAAGGGAGGAAGGAGATTTACAGTAGTGGCTAGTGCAAAATGAACTAATTCCACTCTTTCTCCAGTGAAGGGGCTAAGCGGGTGTCTAACCAAGAGAAGCCTCATCAGCAGATCATTCTCTTAAAGGTATCAGAAGTCTCCAACTTCTGCTCTAACAAGCTCCTGGGAAGGGATGCTTCTTTGCATTTTGAGGGCTACACGTAAAATCCGGGTGTTTTGCACAGTTCAGGTCCACACTTCATTACACACTTTAATGAACTGTATTAAAATTCTCAAGTGAAGCCTTACTCCAGACAAAGGGATGCTGATCATATTTATTTACCTCGAAAGCTCTGTAGTGGCTAATAACACTGCAACATCCTTGCTTTCTTTCCCAGGCAAGAGTTATCATAGTGAAAGATGTACCTATAGTCCAGATAAATAGTAGCAGATTTCTTTGTCTAACTGACAAAGCAACACAGCTGCTATAGGAAGATTCAGCTAGGTCATGAAGGACCTCCCAGTGTCTGGCTGTGTGACTATGGGAAGGTCAAAGGAATTAACCTTGATGAGGTGCCTGGTCGTTCTCAGCTGCAATGTCAAATATACTTATGAATAAAATTGACTAAGTCAACTGGTGAAAGATAGAATTGGACTTTCAATATCATATATACATAGAGACAATGACTTATGATCATGCATAGTTGAAATGTTCATGCTATAGTACAGTGTTAGTTGTGTTAAACAAATTCATGTAGTGTAATCATCCAGGAGATAACGGAGACACTTAATCCACATTCTTGGTTAGCTATTTGCAGTGCAACTAAACAAATTTGAACTCAATGGGATCACAGGGATAACTTTTTATCCAAACTTCCTCCATATGCATTTCCCTAATCATTTTTCCCTACCAATATTTTTAAATTAATGCTTCTAAACATTTAACCATGCCTCCATTTTCTGTCTCTGCTTGGGTTTCTTACCCTCAGCACTTTCAGCATTTTAAGTTCCAGAGGTCTTTGATGTATGTTATAGTGTGTTTTAGCAGCTTCCCCAGTTTTTAATCATGAATTTCCAGTGTCCCTAAAATACCAACCAAGAATGTCTACAGACATTGCCAAAAGTCTCTAGTGTGTGTGTGTGTGTGTCTGTGTGTGGTGTGTGCAAAAGATAACTATACTTAGTTATATTTTATGTTTTACATTTTTAAAAACTAAACTTTTATCCTTAGACATAAGTGCATTGTCATTAACTGAGCACCCAGAAATCATTACTGTCATTGTTATACCTTTCGTAGTGACAGTAATGACAATGATTCTCAGGGAAATAGGAATCAAAACTCTTTAAATTTTCATAATATAGCAAAATAGTCAGTTCATAAAATGTTTTTAGAAATCTTTAAACCTTACCAACATCTTTCATTTACATGTGATTTTACCATTTGCCTTGCGTTCCCTCCCACACAATCACTGGAGATTAATGAATGGTAGTTCATTATCTGTAACAAATTAGCATAGAAACATCTCTTCTGTCCCTTCATTGAGACCCTTCTCTAGGCTCAGAATCATGCATGTTGTTTGACATCTTGGCCACAGGGTGATGCATTTAAGACAAGTTGAGTATATTGTCTAAATGATATTGACTTAGCCTCAAGAGACATGAAGAGGAGAGATGGTTGATCAGCATGAAGGAAAACCCCTCTCCTCTCAATCTCTGCTGCCAACTTCTATACCCATCCCAACACATAAATGGGACCACTTGCTAATCTGCAACTATGGCTTACAAGGGTGACTTTGGTGACAATGAATTCTTCCTATGTACATTTAAAAATTGCATTCCTCAGTCTCTACTGGACAGCTGCAATATTAGCCTACAGAATTAGCCTGCAATATTAGTGAAAGCAGAAGGCTTTCTCAAGAGAGAGAAATGAACATTCCCCCTCTCTATCCCCACTTCTGCTGCTTCCCCTCTTACCTGCTTAAGGATTTCAGCGG
Organism: Sorex araneus; assembly: GCF_027595985.1. Classification (NCBI taxonomy): domain Eukaryota; kingdom Metazoa; phylum Chordata; class Mammalia; order Eulipotyphla; family Soricidae; genus Sorex; species Sorex araneus. The sequence continues at coordinate 193,503,841 of NC_073303.1, forward strand.
CCGTTTCATGTGAACAGTCAAATATCACGTAGAACTCCTTGCCCTTCTTCATCTCCTTGAGTAAAGACTTGGCATCTTTATTCCCAGAGGGCAGCTGGCGGATTTTTATTTTAATGTTATATCTGGAGGGAGCTTTGATGAGCTCTTGCAGACGAATTAGACCTGGAAAATGACATCCAATCAGGCAACAACCTGTTCTGTTGAGAGAGTATTTGTTTATTGCCATGTACAGCCATACCCGTATTCATTCATTCCCCAAATGTATCAAGAGGCCACCCTACCCAAAGGTTACACTATTGACTTTGTCATTCATCATTCTTCGTCCTGTGGTAGATAAGACTGTATTTTCCCTTTGCATGCATGTGTGGTTTGGAAGCACAATTTTCCCAAGTGCATTTATTTAGAATGCAATGTTTTCTCCATCTTTCAATGAACACCTCAAACCTCTAATAAATCAAGACTATAACTGCAAAACTTTTGTAAAGAAAAGTGGCTTTAGGCTTCCAAGATGCTCAGTGAAACTGTTAACAGGTGCTTGCTACAGATGTAATATAGGGGCTAGAGATAGCAGGTAAGGCACCTGCTTTCAATTGGCTGACGCAGATTCAATCCCCAGCACCCCATATGGTCTCCCGAGCACCTGCGCAGAGAGGTATAAGGCCTGAATATTAGCAGATGTGGTCCAAGAACAAAGACACTCAAAAGAAGGAAGGAAAGGAAGGAAAGGAAGGAAGGAAGGAAGGAAGGAAGGAAGGAAGGAAGGAAGGAAGGAAGGAAGGAAGGAAGGAAGGAAGGAAGGAAGGAAGGAAGGGGAAGGGAAGGGAAGGGAAGGGAAGGAAAGGAAGGAAGGAAGGAAGGAGAGAAAAAAAGAAGCCAATAGAATACTAGAATTTTTAGGGGCCAAGATCTCTGTAAATTTTTCAATAAAATTAGTTCTGTATAACACTATTTATTTGAGAATTAATTGGATATAAGCTACTTCTAAATTACTCACCGTATCTCCTTACTAATATAATTCAATGTTGAATAGGAAAATTTCTCTTTATTAAAAAATTATCAAAGAAGTACTAAGGGTTATTTATTAAAGCAGAAATGAAATCACTTAAAAATATACCATTGGCAATTTCAGGAAAGTAGATGGACAAGCAACTCCACTTGACAGAGAATCTTTGATTTACCGCAAGTATGAATCTGTTCAACTGTGCTATTTTTTAATAGAAGTGCTTTACTCCTACAAGACAAACAGCTATATAAATCCTCTCTCCTATTTCCCCATAATGTTATCGGCTGCTTGCTACACTGTACGATGTTGACTCTCACTCAAGAATTCTCATCACATTGGGAAATTGACTTTTCCTTCTTCTTTTTTCTTTTCTTTTGTTTATGTCTGCATAGCTTTGTGCCTTTAGGATCTGTCAGGTTTAGGTAATCAATAGGAAATATTACTTTATAAGTATTCAGATGGAAATTGTGTATGCACAATGCAGGAGGCAGCGGGGATGCCAAAACACTCTGGACTTGATACATTTCTTTCATTTTCTTGTTTTATTTATTTAGCTATTTTCCTTCCTGAAACCTACACATATGTGTCCCACTTGCTAAGTTTCCTCTAAACTTCCATAATTACATTTGGTTCTGATAGACAATAAATTTGAAATTGAACAACTGTTTGTTTTTGTTTTTTTTTTTTTAGTTTAGTTTTGTTTTTTGACCACACGAGGCAATAATGTTCAAGGCTTACTTCTGGCTCTGTACTCAGGATGGTGCTCAAGGGACCTTATGGGGTGCCAAGGATCAAACTAGGATTAGTCATGTGCAAGGCAAGTATAGTACCATTGTACTATCCCTCAGGCCCCTGAAACTGAACTACTCATTAGTATCAAGTAATTAGAGGTAAAGAGGATGGAGTTGCAGAAGCATATCAAGATTTAGTGATGTCATACTTTTTTCATTTTATTTTGTTATGGACTTTTCCTTCCAAAATGGTTTTCATAAATATTGAAACCCTTGGATGAGAAACTTCTTGTTTTCTTGCTTCTTAATAGATTAAGAAACTATTTTAAGATTCTCAAATACTGATGATCATCACTCATCCTCTGACTTTCCAAATCACTTGTCCTGAACCACTGATTTTAAAAAGTTTTTAAAAAGAAAGAAGATAGAAGAAAATTAGGGACATGAACTTGCATCAGAGTTACTGGGTATATAGTTAATCCTTATCCCCAATTCTCCAAATCATCATTTTAAATAAGGAAATTGGGGATAAGAGCAATTGAGTAATTTACTAAGGTCATGAAAACATGAGTTGCTTTGGATGCAGACAGTTGTGTGTGAGTCTAATGTTCATTTCACCCCCCTACCCCCCACCCCCCCTTCATTATTCTGCCGCACAAATAAAATGTGTTGGTGCTGAGGTAGCAGAGTGATAACACTGACTGGAATGATAACACAGCTGGTAGGGCATTTGCCTTGCATGCGGCCCACCCGGGTTAGATTCCTCCTTCCCTGTCGGAGAGCCCAGCAAGCTACCGAGAATATCCTGCTTGCACAGCAGAGCCTGGCATGCTACCTGTGGCATATTCGATATGTCAAAAACAGTAACAAGTCTCATAATGGAGACGTTACTGGTGCCCGCTCGAGCCAATCGATGAGCAATGGGATGATAGTGCTACAGAGGTAGCAGAGAGAGCTGTGGGTTTTGATATCTATTCTTTTTCGTTCCTTGTGGTTGCTCCAGTCCCCTGTTCCAATTGTCACCTACCACCCCCTGCTTTACAATGGCATGTCTCTTGTTTATTGTTTGTGTTTTGCTAAAGTATGACCACAAGGGAGATCAACATGACTTTTCAATAAAAGAGTAAGATGAGCAAAACACCTAAGTGTACATTTGATATGCTGCAATGAATTGCTTTTTTTTCAGAGGAGTATTGGTCTTAAAGCGCAACTTCCTACCATGATAACTTACGTATATGTTAATGGCATTAAAAGTTAAAGACATTTTCTTGCATCACGCATTCATTTTAATGGGAGAGCACTTCCTGGCGGCTTTTGCAAAGCTCCAAAGATTTGGGGGTGCAGGGTGAATACCACTTGCTTAAGGTCCTCAGTACCGGGTGGAGGATTTTATCACATACATTCTCATGATCTGGACGGGGCATCATTACAACCTAATTTTACTTTATTTTGTGTTGCTTGTTTTAGGGCCACACACGGTGGTGCTCAGGGCTTGTTTCCGGCTCTGCTCTCTGGGATCATTCCTGGCACACTGGGAGGGAAAAAAAAATGTTTTTCTGGGGATCGAACCCACTGGGCTTCTTGCCAGGGAAATGGCTTACCTGCTCAGGTGCCAGTACTTTTGAATTTTATAAATTATGAACTGATGCGGATGGAAAGGGAAATGTCTGGTTCAATCAAAGTCCCATGGCAGATCCAAGGTTTCAAGCCAATGCACCTTCTGACTCTAAATCTTAAATAAAATCATGTTACCAAATCCTTGGCTCCACCTGTCTTTGTTTTTTTGTTTGTTTGTTTAACTGTGGGTTAGAGCTGGGAAAGAGCACAGAGATTGGGGCACATACTTTGCATGCTCAGGGTCTGGATGTGCTGCTTATTCCACAGCGTATGGCTGGGGGACCTCTGAACATTCTCAGGGTGGCCCTGGTGGTCCCTGACACCTTGGGGCCAGGGCGCCACCATATTTTTGACCCCTAGCATTGAACAACTAGACCCAGTTGGCCTAGCATTTCTATAGGGAGCCATGGATCATCTGAGCACTGCTTAAGAACCCAATCTCTTAAGGTGGTGGTAAATTATCTGACTAATACCTATAACACTGTAGCACTGTCGTCCCGTTATTCATCAATTTTCTCAAGCGGGCACCAGTAACATCTCCATTGTGAGACTTGTTGTTACTGTTTTTGGCATATCAAATACGCCACAGATAGCTTGCCAGGCTCTGCCATGCAGGCGGGATTCTCTCAGTAGCTTGCCGGGCTCTCAGAGAGGGACAGAGGAATCGAACCCTGATCAGCCGTGTTCAAGGCAAACAGCCTACGCACTGTGCTATCCCTATAAATTGATAGGCGACCTCAATGAACAAAACCAAATGTATGCATAAACTTCTTATGTTTATGTATATAAACATTTTTTTGGCAATGAGACAGTTAATAAACATATCCCCTTGCACCTGAAAAACTACCCAGGCAATTTCACAGTTGTTTCATAAAAGAAAGAGGAAAGAGAACAACTCAGGACAGAAGACTAGTTTCTAGCTGGACTAAATTTATCTTCAGAAAAACTCACAAAGTTCCCAACTTTCTCACTGTATTTGCAAAGTGGAAAAATGGCATCAGGAAGGATTGCAGGCTTAAGTCTTGGGAAGAACAATGCTCAAGGACAGGAGAAGTTTGCATTTCTCTTCCTAAACCACTTGCCGGCTGAAAAAGGAAGCAAACAACCCAACAACAAAACCTCTCTGCCTTCATTAGCAAAATCTGTCACAAAGGCTTTGTGAGTTTGCAGAAAACAGTGTAGAGAAAGCCTTTTCTTACATTTGCATTTTGTAACAATCCATCAGTCATTATCCTTCCTTGTAAGAAACAGTTCAAAATAGTTTTCTAAACAAATGATAGACAAGGGAATTGATTTAGGCACAACTATTTGCTAATGGTCCTACTGTGTTTAAGAGTTACTTGTTGGAAATGACCTCTCAAAGAACAGAGCATCTAAATTAGGAACAGGGGTAGTTTTCTAGTTTCTTTGAAACATAAAATGCAGGGACTGGGGTTGGAGCAATAGTAGGGTGTTTGCCTTGCAAGTGTCCAACCCGGGTTAGATTGCCAGCATCCCATATGGTCCCCCCAGCACCGCCAGGAGTAATTCCTGAGTGTATGAACCAGCAGTAACCCCTGAGCATTGCCAGGTGTGACCCAAAAAGAAAATAAAAACAAAACAAAACCAAAAAACCCAAAAAAAACAAAAAGGCAGAGACTGGAGAGATAGTACAGTGCATATGCACTTGCCTTGTCCATGATAAATCCAGGTTCAATCCCTGGCATCACATATTGTTCCCCAAACTCCACCAGGAGTGACCCCTGGGCACAGTCAGGAGTAAGCCCCAAGCACTTCCAGGTAAAGTCCCTAAAACCAAATAAATCAATAAATTTGGAGCAGCGATAGCACAATGGGTAGGGAATTTGCCTTGAATGCAGCCGACCCGGGTTTGATTCCTCCGTCCCTCTCTAGAGCCCAGCAAGCTACCGAGAGTATCCCGCCCTCACAGCAGAGCCTGGCAAGCTACCTGTGGTGTATTTGATATGCCAAAAACAGTAACAACAAGTCTCACAATGGAGACATTACTGATGCCCGCTCAAGCAAATCAATGTGCAATGGGATGACAGTGACTGTGATATAGTGAAAATGTAAATAAGAAGGCAACTGGAAAAAACATACTTGAAATTTTATTTTTTGGGGAGGCCACACCTGGAGATGCGCAGGGATTACTCCTGGGTCTGCACTCAGGAATTACTCTTGGTAGTGCTCAGGGACCATATGGGATCCCAAGGATCCCAGGTTTACTGTGTGCAAGGCAAATGCTCTACCCACCATATCGCTCTGGCCCCGAAAAACATACTTGAGAGCAGCATTATGCAATAAAACTGACTTGGGCTCTTAAAAAATGTCAAAGTCATGAAAGACAGAAGGTTGAGTTGTTTTAAACCAAAATAAACTCACGTGGTCTTGGCAACTAAATGCCAGGGTGATCCTAGGTTTAAAAAGAGTAATATTCTGTTGGACAAACTGGGAAAGCAGGGTATAATTGTCCCCTGCATTTCTCCACATATCTGACAAGACTGCATCATGCCAATGATGACTTTCCTGTATTTGCTAATTGTTGGTAGAAATAACATGGCAAGTGTTTGTTCTTAGGAAATACACACCAACGTATTTAGGGTTTATAGGAAAGGGCTGGAGCTATAGCACAGCGGTTGGGCATTCTTCTTTCACACGGCCGACCCGGGTTCGATTCCTCTGCCTCTCTTGGAGAGCCCGGCAAGCTACTGAGAGTATCGAGCCTGCGTGGCAGAGCCTGGCAAGCTACCCATGCGTATTGGATATGCCAAAAACAGTAACAATAAGTCTCTCAATGAGAGATGTTACTGGTGCCCGCTCGAACAAATCGATGAGCAACGGGATGACAGTCACAGTCACAGGAATGGAAATCTGATAGCCCAAACCATGTTATTTTGTCAAAGGGTTTTATTATTTTTTTATCAGGTCACCCCCAGCAGTGCTCAGAGACAGCCATCAATGAAACTTTTTGGCCCAGGAATGAGGATCTGACAGTTTGATGCTTGGTCAGCAGTGGTCAGTGACCACCTGAGGAACCACTACAGCTAGCAGTGTTTAAGGGGTCAAGTCGTGCCCAGAATTGAGATCATGGCCTTAACCACGCAAGGCCTGTGCACTATCATATGAGCTGTCTCCCTCACTCTGGCAAGAGGGTTTATTTTTATTATTTATTCTATCAGGTTTATTGGGGGGAGGGTGACAGGTCACACCTGCTGGTGCTCATGGATTACTCCTGGTTCTGTGCTTAGGGTTCATTCTTGGCAGTGTTTGGGGAACTATATGCGGTGCAGGGATCAGACCAGGGCTGGCTACATGCAAGGCAAGTGCCTTATCTACTCCACTATCTCTCTGGCCCCAGGAAGGGTTATTATAGGAGGGGCTCTTAGACCACTGAAAGTTGCTTCTTTGCAACAAGACATTTTCTTGTCTCCTTTAGGGGTGCCTCCCACACAGTTCTGGGAAAACCTTATTCCTTATCACTTTGCCTTGGAGAAAGTGGAATTTTAATCTGCTTGTCTTTGGTTTTTGGTTTATTTATTTATTTATTATCTCACAATAGAGACGTTACTGATGCCTGCTCTAACAAATTGGTGAGCAACGGGATGACAGTGATACAGTGATATAGTGAATTTTTATGCTTTTTGGGTCACACCTGGAGATGCTCAGGGGTCACTCCTGGCTCTGCACTCAGGAATTTCTGCTGGTGGTGCTCAGGGAAACATATGGGATGCTGGGAATCAAACCCCGGTACTCCATGTACAAGGCAAACCCTAACCATTGTACTATCGTTCCAGAACCTGCTTATCTTTATTTTACTGTGCTTTCCTTGGTCAAATCTCAAATTGAAGTCTGACTCCCTATGGGAGAGTTACTGATTCCTTCTTGCTGTTTCCCATGTATGCAGAAAGTAAACATTATGCTAAACATTTTTTGTCTCTTATTTTTTACTTTTTTCAGTCTGATACTTATTTGCCCAGATCTGAAGAACCAGAGGTTTGTGTGGTAATTTCCTTTTTTAGCTTGACAGGGTAAAAAGTCATGATGCTTGCTCTTTACTGCTAATGGGCTTCACAATTCTACAACTTAGGATTCTTGAGGTAGTGTTTCTATCTCGAGGTAGTATTCCACAATACTGCAACTTCGTATTGCTTTATTGTAAGAGAATCATGGAGCATGAAACTTAATGTAGTCAAATACTAACGGTTAGTTCTATATAAAAATTGTATTTGGTTTCTTTGTACATGTCTGCCAACTTTTATCTAAATTGAAATCTTCCTAATAGAAAAATAAAACGTGTAGATATAAAATAATAACATGGAGAACTTCCACCCTCTGCCCTACCTTCGGAATGAAATTGGAAATGGTAACTTTGGTTTGAAAAGTGTCTTAGTGCAAAAGCAGTTTTTTATTTCACATGCGTTTAAGCAGGGCCCTGCACATACAGTTAACTTTCAGAGATGTTCAAATGGCAAATTCTAAACACTTGCTTTGGCCACCTAGCTCTGTGCACTCAGACAGAACAGAGAAAATTGCTGATTTGCATGCACATGGAGTGACTCTGTGAACATATGGAAGAGAGAAAAAGAAGCTGTTGTTTAAGGTGGGTGCTTAAAATTTCCAATGCCATCTTAAATTATAACAAAATTGCCTATTTATATCTCCTCCCCCTTTATGAAGTATGCTACAAGCCTTATAAATAGCTCAATAAACCTGAAAATACACCTTGGAGGTGGCTAGGTGTCAACTCTATTTTACAAGAAGGAAAGTGAGGCACCGGGAGGTTAATTGTTTGGATTGGTCCCGAAAATGAGTCACAGATGCCAGGAATTGGAAAGGACCTTCAGGGTCAACCCCTACTTGATGTATGAATCTATCCCTTCTGTCCAGCTATTACTTGAATATTCTCTGTTGAGAAATTCTCTGTTTCACAAGACAGCCCCGTCCATTCCTACTTAACTCTAGTTCTCTTTAATGAGTATCCGTTCAAAAGCAAAGTACCTAGGTTTTCTTGAATCTTAATCCAACCTTAATCTAATGTGATCATTAGATCACATCAGTGGGTTGAATGGCATAAAGTGAATGTAAGAAATCATTGGGACGCAAAGATAAGATCTTCCACTTTAAATGTTAATTTATTCTCTGTTTGGAGCAAGAAACATGCAAAATGGCATTTCACAAACTTGTTGGTACATTCATATATCTAAAACTAATAGGATCCTTTAGGGGATCATACCCTTCAGAGAAGAGGAAATATCAGGAGTGAAACATTAAAATAAATAAGTGAATGAATTAATTACCTGGAGAAATATGATACTTTTAAGCTTAGGTCTTTATACATTTGATGTTTCAAAAGTGTGTTTAAAAAGTCCTAGTGCCTTTTCCAAAGAGAACATTTGCTTCCCTTGATAGTAAAAAGATCTCATAGAAGAAGAATCTAGTCAAAATATTTGTGAGTTAGTTACTACATTGAAGGTAGTTACCCCCAGTAGAGTTTGGTTCCAAATTGTGATTAATGTCAGTAATAACCAAAAGTAATTTGCTTTTATGTGGTATCTATTGATTGGTTTCATGAGCAGAATTTTGAAAACCTGACTACAGCTCTGGTCAGGAGGCTAGCATAGGTAGTATGGAGGGTAAAAATAAGGGAAAAGGAAAAAAGGAACTAAAATTTATTGCAGTATTAGAGTACTGGTATTGTTGTCAAAAACTTTTCACCCCCCAACACACCCCTATATCTTTCAGGTGAAATTGTGGAAGGGCATGGGAGAGAAGTGTTCTATCCTATGCTGTCATAAGAATGTGGGCCACAGGAAGTGAAGTGCAATGGAAGCCTGTTTGCCTGGCACATGGCCGACCCGGATTAGATCCCCGGCATCCTGAATGAGCCCCTGAGTACCACCATCCATAATTCCTGACTACAGAGCCAGGGGTAACCCCTGAGCATCGATAAGTGTGACCCCAAAAGTAAAAAAAAAAAGAATGCAGTTGGATGAGTTGTGATTGCTGAAGATAAACCAATTCACCCATTTATTTGGCATTGGCAGTGTATAAAATATATTTTGTCTTCATCATGCAAGCCCAAACGTTTTATATATTTTTTGTTTGTAGAAATGTTAGCCTTCTATCAAGAATTTTTATTCTAGATAATGCATGCCATCTCCTATGAAAAAATGAAGTGAAATATAATGAATAGAATGTCATGCTTTAAATAGTTATTAAGAAGAGTTATTTTACTTATAGGACTGGGAAGCCATGTTAAACATACCAATTCTATAATTTGTTTGTTTGTTTGTTTTTTGGGTCACACCTGGCGATGCACAAGGGTTACTCCTGGCTCACGCACTCAGGAATTACTCCTGGCAATGCTCGGAAGACCATGTGGGATGCTGGGAGTCGAATAAAATATTTTTATACAAAAAATAAGAGAAATTGTGCAGGGGTAAAGGTATTTATATTGCATGCAGGCAATCCCAGTTTGATTCCCAGTTCTGCATTTGGTCCTCTGAGAACTGCCAGGAGTGACCTCTAAGTACAGTCATAAGTAAACCCTGAGAAATGCTGGGTGTGGCCCCCAAACCAAAATAAATAAATAAATAAATAAAATATTAAATACAGTGCATGCCATAGAACATTCAAGAACATAGTTAATTGTTTTGTGGTTATAATTTTCTTCTCTTTTTAAGAATCTTTTCTTTTTAAGTGTTTCAATCACTGTCAATGTCACTGTCATCCCGTTGCTCATTGATTTGCTCGAGTGGGCACCAGTAACGTGAAACTTGTTGTTACCGTTTTTGGCATATTGAATATGCCACAGGTAGCTTGCCAGGCTCTGCCATGCAGGCGAGATACTCTCAGTAGCTTGCTGGGCCAATCATGATTTAAAGATTAAATTTGTTGGGGGGAGGACACAGCTAGCTGTTCTTAGAGCTTACTCCTGGCTCTACTCTCAGAAATCACTTGTGGAGGTGTTGGGAGACTGTATTTGGTGCCAAGGATCAAAGTCAGTTAGTCTGTGTGCCAAGTAAGAAGTGCCTTACCTGCTGTACTATATAACGCTACATTTTCATCATGTATTTCTTTTCTTTCCTTTCCTTTCCTTTCCTTTCCTTTCCTTTCCTTTCCTTTCCTTTCCTTTCCTTTCCTTTCCTTTCCTTTCCTTTCCTTTCCTTTCCTTTCCTTTCCTTTCCTTTCCTTTCCTTTCCTTTCCTTTCCTTTCCTTTCCTTTCCTTTCCTTTCCTTTTCTTTTTCGGTCACACCTGGTGATGCACAGGGGTTACTCCTGGCTCTGCACTCAGGAATTACTCCTGGTGGTACTCAGGGGACCATATGGGATGCTGGGAATCGAACCTGAGTCGGCTGCATGCAAGGCAAACACCCTACCCTCTTTTCATTCTCAAACGAATTCTTCCTGCAACACATTGAGTGTATTTCAAGTGTCTGTAATAATTCTTGATTGTAAACCACAGTCTAGAATTCTTATCAATCTGATGTGCTTAGAAAAATGATTTAAAGCAAGTATAGATGAAATAATAGTGGGGGGCTGGAGCAATCATAGAGCAGGTAGGGTGTTTGCCTTGCACACGGCCAACCTGGGTTTGATCCCTGGCACCTCCTATGGGACTAAAAGGACCAAAAGTGACCTCTTAGTGCAGAGCCAGTAGTAAGCCCTGAGCATAGTCGGCTGTAGCCCCCCAAAATAAAACAAAACAGAATATTTGCATGTTTTATAAACCCAGGGTTAGAGACATTAAATTGGAACACATTTTCTCTATTGTCTACTCACATTTATATGCTGTGGACTCACACATTTAAAACTCTAACCCACACTGCATTCTCTTCTTTGTACTTCAGATTCATATTACTTGCCACTCATCACCTCCAGTTGGATTGTCTAATAAACAATGAGAACTCAAACATAACATGTACATGCATGAGTTCCTGATACTGTCTTCATTCCACCAGACTAGCCCCAGCTATCCTCCTCACGTCTCAGGCAAAGGGAATCCTATCTTTAGTTCGGGCCCAAACTGGTCACCATTGTCTCTTCATTTCTCTCTTACCATGCACAGGCCCTCAAAGCATGGTGTTAGCTCAGCAATCAAATATGCCCATAGTCTGACCATTTCTTCTCTATTGCAATGACCTTGATCTTGTCTTTGATTTATACTAGAAAACCTCTTTTTTTTACCCTAGTTCTCCTACATTATATTGTCAATAAAATAGCCAGTATGAACTGTTTCATTTGCTTTTGGTTTTGGACCACAGTTGGCATCGCTCGGAGCTTACTCCTGACTATGCACTCAGGCATCACTCCTGGTGTTATTTAAAGGACCATATATGTAAATTGATTTGGGGAAGACTGCATACAAGAGTTTATTCCTGTACTATCTCTCTGGCTCCAAGCATGAACATTTTAAGATGTTGGAAAAAAAAAATAGACCCAAACTGCAGTTTTTCATGCCTGGGTCAGACTTAATCCCTAACCTAATTGCAGTCCAGTTGCCATAGAGTGGAATTTTAAGCCATTCAACCTTGTGTTTTCTGGTCAGAACTGGTGAAGCTGGCTATCTGCTTGTTAACAGAACCCTCTCTGTTTTCCACCCGCAGATAATGGCTTTGCCTGAAATAACCCTTTCCTGTTGTTAATGAACCCTACCATCATCTTTCTGAATATCAATACTTCCACTAATTTTTGTAGTGCCTTGCTACTTGTTAGGTAGAATGCTGCCTGGTTCTTCGAGTATTTATAAAGCTAATTACCTCCTTAAAATTAAAATTTGTTCAATTGGTGTTATTTTACAATGAAAATCTGATCACAGCAGATCTCTGCTGAAAACTCTCCAATGACTTTCAGTTTCGTGAGGAACAAAGGCCTCTCCAGGTTGTACAAAATTCTCCACAACTAGGTCTATTAGCTCCTTCCCTGTGGCGACTGTCCCCACCAACCTCCCACTGTCCCCACCAGCATCCCCCGTCCCCCGCCAGAGCCTACCACATTGTTAATATATGTTTGGATGGTGTGATGATCCTAACAGATGGCCAGGTTATGTGCATTGACATTAAAACGATCCCGACTTCCTAAAAGGTGGGGGCTGCTGAGAGGAAGTTGAATTATTAAAAAGCAGCCAAGTGTTTATGAAGACAGTGTTAAGCAGACACGCAAAAGACAAACTACATCTAAAACCTGGCTGGGCTGAGAGGTCCCACCTCAATTAAATTTAGCAGGTGGTGCTGGTAACACACCTCTGGAAGTACTATTATTATAGGAATGGAGTTAAGCCCATCTTAGGGCCGGAGGAGCAATAGCACAGTGGGAAGGGCATTTGCCTTGTACGTGGCCAACCCGGGTTCGATCCCCAGTTTCCCTTATGGTCCCCTGAGCACCCTGCCAGGAGTAATTCCTGAGTGCAGAGCCAGGAGTAACCCCTGAGCATTGCTGGGTGTAACCCAAAAAGAAAAAAAAAAGCCCATCTCAAATGCCTCCTGGACTCAACAATGTTTGTCCTGAAACATTCTTCCCTCCCTGCAGAAGGTCGCTGTGAGAAACTCCTGTGCTTAACCACCACCTGCCTGCCAGTCTCCCGAGCCTCATCTTTGTTTGGTCTCCTTCCCCATTTGAGTGTCTATTAAATTTTATTATTATCATGTGGATTGCCTCAAAGGAATCATATTGTAGCTATATGTAGCGGCTTCATATGTGAAGCTGAAGTCCTAAGTGAAGCCTCTCCCCCAGGTCAGAGTTAGCGCTCTTGAACACTGGTACTTCATCGTACCACAGGCCTCTTCATCTGTGGGAAAGATTTATTGGGACACACCGTACTCACTTCAGTATATTCTATCTAGATGGCTGTTCCCTTGCTCTCTCCATAAACAGAGTGGTTGTGACTGAGAGCCCGAGGTTCCCAAAGCTTAAGTTACACATTATCTATTATTTTAGAGAAAAAAACAGTGTATGCTGTCTCCTGTTCTACAGAAATGGCTGTGGTTACATTTTACTGAGGTTTGCTCTGTGAGAGCAGAAACTGCCGAATCCACTTCTCCACACTGCATTTGGTGCTCAGCTTCTCAGATGTGTGTGAAGGGACAGAAGCCAGGATGCCGCCAGGGGTCTAATGAAGGAAAAGGGGACCAGCAGTGATCAGCAATTTCTTCTTACCCAAAGTGACTTTTTGTGTATGGAGATCAGAGAAATGTAGAAGACTAATAGGAGGAATAACCTGTCATGTGTGTGTGTGTGTGTGTGTGTGTGTGTGTGTGTGTGAGAGAGAGAGAGAGAGAGAGAGAGAGAGAGAGAGAGAGAGAGAGAGAGAGAGAGAGAGAGAGAGAGAGAGAGATATGAGGGAGAAACTTTTCTCTAGGGTATATCTACATTTTCACTTCTAGAGGACAGAATTTTGCCTGGTAGTACTTAGTGATTGAATTTCGTCCTTGGAGACGGGCTCAGTGCTCCCACTGATTTCGGTGGGAGTAATGGGCCATTTTGTCCCACCGACATCTGTGCTGGCTTCAGACTATTTAACAAACTCCTAAACAAATCCCAATAAAGTGCTCTTAATGGGTACTTAATTCTGGTGTCAGGTTGGGTGCTGAACACACCTAAGTCCTTTCTTTTTATTTTTTTCTTTCCTTTTCTTCAGGTTTACTGTTTTTATGTCTTCTTATGACTTGATAATTACTTGTAACCAAAGTCCTGAGTCAAGCATTATTAAATCCATTCAAAGTCAAAAGATGTCTGCTTTTATTGATCTCAGATGACCTATTTGCTCTCTGGGTTCTAGCTTAATGGTTCAATTGATTATTCATTTACATTTTTAATGTCTTTGTAGGCAAAACAATTTTAACATGCGTCATCTCTGATTTAACAGGCAACATACAAATTTATGCTGGGTTTTCAATTTTAGCAAGTATTTATTGAGGTCAGGTAAACATAACAAGCATTGAAAGGAGATTTTGGTTTCTTGTAAAAGATGATAGAAAGGGTACTTTAATTTTTCTCTTACGTAAAGTGGCTGCCATTTATGGGTGTTTACCTGAAATCAGAAGAATAGGAAAGGTGACAAATTTTGTGTCAGCCCTTCTGTCTGCATATGATTTGAAATATACAGCAATTCTGCCTACACTCTCAAATTAAATGCAGAAGTTTCAATAATACTTATTGGTTCATTTTCCTTTAAGATGGCCTTACTTTTCCAGAGATCATAGAAAAATGTTGAGAGATAATTATACTACACAGGACACAATATAATGAGAAATATTATTTTATGAGCTTGCATATCTCTCTTTCATGAGATAAGCAACATGGAATATCTGACTACGCTTACTTTTACAACATAATACTCTCCCTCAAAGCTATTTAAAAAAGCTAAGAAGTTCATTTGGCAATATGTTTTTTCCTTCATAGCAAGCAGGTGAAATGCTAAAAATATATCTGCTCGTACCTTACCCATCCCAGTAGGACTGTTTTGAATATAATATTTATGAATTGTATATCCTGTCATCACCTATTTTCACTTCTTTCTAAAATAAGATGAGGCATAAGAAAATACATAAATGCATTATTCCAACAAGAGCAGTCACTTTTTTATCTGACAGTTTCAAACAGAATCAGAATGTTGTGCCAAGCAGAGGAAGCTCACTGTTCATTCCCCTGGGAATAAATAGTTAAGTGCTTGTGCTTGATGAAAAGGATGTTGAAAAATGAAACACTATTAACATTTTTAAAGTGTCTTGCTTTATTCATATTCATTAATAATTTTATTAGTCTTAGTACCAAGTGTGTAGATCAAACAAAAGGCTAACTTTAATCCTTTTTTTTTGCCACATGAGGTTGTGCTCAGGGCTTACTCATGACTCTATACTCAAGAATCACTCCTGGAGGAACTTAGAGGGAACGTATCTGGTATTGGGACTCAAAACCAGGTCAACTGCATCCACAGCAAAGGCCTAATATGCTCTACTATCTTCTTGGCCTTAATATTAAAAAATATATCGGAAAATAAATTGCACTATGATTGTAAGAAATCACTATTTTCACGTGTCAGCACTGCTTTCGGTAAAATCAAAAATAAGATAAAAAGACAATTTTCAGAAGTTCATAATATCTCACACATAAGCAGTTATTCGAGCACATGATCTAATGCTTATGCTTACAAAGTGTTATTGAGCTCTAACTCAAAATACTCTTAAGAATGTTTGAATGTGGTCATGAAGCATAAGGGAGTTAACTGCCTTGACAGTTCGAAGGATCATCCAAAGTGAGGAGGCAGCCTCAAAAAGGAGGAGTTGGCAGGGATGTGGGACTCTTCATCATAGCTGCTGTGAGAGTAGAGCAAGTATACAAAAGAAACTTCCTCTGCTGACAAAGATTAAAGCAGAAATCCTTTGCATTAGAACAACTTGAACTTTATTATGTGGGCAATGGAGAATCACTGTCAGAATTCCAGCTGAATGACAATATGCCCAAACTTGAACTAATCTCAACATGTAACCAGACAGCAAAACAAACAAACAAAACCAAAAATACCCAAACTTTGAGTAAAGTGTCTTGTGAGAAGAGAGGACTTATCCTTCACCATGAGACAAAGGGGCAGAGAAATACAATTATCTTAAGGGTTCAACCCTACAAGTCCGGCCCATATTCTGTGAAAGGGTCAATAGTATGTGGGCAGCTTCTAACTGGCCTCTTATTCTTCATCCTATGTTAGGAACTTTTCTAGACATATATTTACATAATTAAATGCAATTAATTAAATCAATCAAACAATAAATAACTAAAGTATCACACTGTTTGATCATTTTCAAACTGTTGCAAGGAGTCCTGGTCAAAGTCTTTATAGAGTTGGATGTGTGACATAATACCTTTAATTCCAGCGACAAAATAATCCTCCGAACTTTAATGATGGCAGGATCATTAGGCAGCTCAAATAGAGAAGGGACCACTAAGTAAAGGATGCTTGGAGAGTCCATGCTGGCCACTTAGTAGCTGTATTACAAATCACAACACCCAAAAGAAAAGAGAGAGCAAAAGAGAACGCGCCTGCCACAGTGGTGGGGGGAGGGGAGGGATACTGGGATCATTGATGGTGGAGAATGGGCACTGGTGGAGGATGGGCACTCGTTCATTGTATAACTGAAACGTAATCAGAAAAGTTTGTAAGACTGTAACTGTACCTGGTTACATTAAAAAATAAATAAAATAATGCTAATTAAGAAAAGAATAAGGAAAAAAGAGATACCAAAAGGAAGTGGAATATATTATACTTAGCAGCCTTAAACTGGACTATGTCATTAACTTCCATCAAATATGATTTTCATATATTCAGCCAGTGGAATAAATGCCCAGGCACTGGCAAGGCTGCCCAGGACAGGACCAGCCCAGCCCCGTGAAGTCCGGGACAGGTCGCATACCTGTGCTGTCTTCATACACCACCGTCACTGTTTTCCACTTGTAATAAAGCACCAGATCCAGAACAGCCCTGCTGATAGCCGCATAATCCGGATAGAGGTTGATGTAAAAGAAGTCTTTATTGTCCACCGAGGGGTGTTTCCAGCGGGTCTGTATGTGTGGAACTTCCAGAGCATTGCAAATGGACTGCACAGCACTGACAGAGGAACTGTGGGAGGGGCCGAAGAGAGCAGCCACCCCAAGAGCCAGCTGGTCACACGCTGATGGCCAAACACAGGGAGTGGGCAGAGAAGGAGGGTAGGGATAGAAGGGAGAGAGAGAGAGAGAGAAAGAGTTCTGTGAGTTTAATTTCTCTTTTTGTGACTTCCACTTTTTATTTTGGTGGTTTTTAATATTTATTATATTTTTAGTTTTAGTGATTCTCCAGCTGTACGGGAAGAGTCGTTTACTTCATCTGTCCCCCAGTCTTTCTGAGATACTAAAATACTAAGGGATGGGGGTATAGAACTGATTAGCAGTACATCACAGAGCAAACACCCTACAAATCAGAACAAGGAGTGCTAGTCTCACTTCTCCGCCTTGAATCGGATGGTTCACTCCCTTGTTGAGTAAGGGAGTACCTAGGGCATTTAGAGCTCTTCGCCATTTGCCAAGTAGACATCGTTAGAATGCAAGTCTGGCAAGATAACAATGAAGATATTAATGTCATCCGAATTCAGAAGACTCTGGGAAACTGCTGAGATTTTTACCTCCAAGAAGAAGTTTCAGATTATTGAAAAATTGCAGCACGGTATTTGTAAGTGATAGATACCTATTTAACTAATTGCAGAGTAATAGAACACATGGTTTAAAGAAAACTTGGAAGACATTTGGTCCAACGCAACCAATGTAGACCACGAAACAAGTCAATTTGAATAAATAATGGCAGAATCCAGAGAACCAGCTCCTGGTCCATCTCTATACACTACCTCAATATCAATCAACATGTAGCTAAACAAAATCAAGTTCACATGTGTGCAAAATTTAACATAACATCTATTTGTTATGTAATAGTCATGTTGCTTTAATTTCTCATTACATATATCTTTAAAATACTTAAAGTTATAAAGAAACATAGTAATTGTAAAATCATATTGGGATTCATATTTCAGTTTTCCAATTCATTTAAAAAGTGGATTATTATTGAGACATTTTAATACATTGCATTCTTCCCGTGACACTAAATTTAACACTAAAAACATACCCTTTTGCCCAAGTAATTACAACTTCAAAAGTATATTTTTAGTGTCTGTAGAATATCTCATTCCAAGGAGTTGTTATCATTTATTTAGCTATCCTATAACAGTCAGAATTTTATATACTCCTAATTTTTGGATATTGTAAGTATTGCATATTGTTACTTATATAAGTTCTTATCTTTACTCTGAATTTTATCTCACATTCTTAAATTACCAGCCAGTACTAAAATATAGGTAGGCACTTTTAAGTTATTTTGTACATATTAACAAACTAATTTCAATGGAAATTGAAACATTGTTTTTGCAATCATGTAAAATAGGATTCACTCATTTTTTTGTTAGCTAAAATATATATTGGCATTTAATATAGGTTTAAGAGGATTTCAAGCTCATATTTAAGGCAGTTTAACAGAATTTGAAACTGCTGAAAAATAATGAATTTTAGAATTAAGTAACAGCAGAATTTATAAGTGAAAGGTGTTAATTTTCATAATAATGGTAAGTAAAAATACTATATGATTTTTTAAAAATGATATGATCTGATTTATAGGAAAATAGAATTTTAAGGACTATATTTCTAATGTCTACAGGACAACAAATGTTGACAGTAATTCAGAAGGAAATATTTCTCGGTATTATTGGCACTGATTATCTCACAATATAGACATATAATTTTCTGCATTAAGTGCTGTAAACATAAATTGCCATTGCCCCAAGAAGGTCAAGTTTTTACTGTGTTCTCATTGGCTAGCAAGATAAGAGCATGAGTTTATGTGAACTGTCAATTTATCTAGCATCGATAATGAATGGCATTTTTTGCTAATATTTTGCTGAGATGTTAATATTATGTGACAGAAAATCGATTCTTTTGATTTCCAGCAAATTGCCAGTTTATAGAAAATTTAAGGGTGTTTCATTTACAAGTATGGGTGGTACTTCAGCTGACACAAAACAAAATACCTTTCCATTTATATGTGGGTTGGGGAATTATGATTAAATATAGTTGGCTTCATAAGGAATTTGCTCAATAATGTGCTTGTGTCTGTGCTAGAGAGATAGAAAGATTGAGGAAGATCTAATCCATAGAGAAAATTTATTTGATGATGCCTTAAAACTTGATAGTGTAAAATGCTCTGTTATTTATTAATTCCCTCTCGGAGAGCCTGACAAACTACCTAGAGAGAGAGTATCCTGCCTGCACAGCACAGCTGTGCGTATTTGATATGCCAAAAACAGTAACAAGTCTCACAATGGAGACGTTACTGGTGCCCGCTTGAGCAAATCAAGGAACAACGGGACAACAGTGCTACAGTGCTATACTATTTATTAATAGTTAACTCTGACCAATATTGCATCTGGAACACTCGTGTTTAAAAATAAATCTTTTGTTTGATTATTTTGGGGTCACATCTGGCAGTGCTCAGGGCTTATTCCTGTTGCACACTCAGGAGTCGCCCCTGGCGGCCTCAGGGGACCATATGAGGTGCCATGGCTTGAACCTGAGTCAGCTGCATGCAAGGGAACTGTCTTGCCCACTGTACTATCTTCGGTCTGTAAAAAATATTCTTATACTAAGGTCATGTCATAGGAAAAAAAACCTAAAATATTCACTTTGCATCTGTGCTTCTAGAAAAACAAACTTTATATTTTGCTTGAAAAGAATGAATTTAGAAGAGTTTATCAAGTAAATATATCTTACAATCTTAATTAACTGAGTTCAGCGCATATGCTGCCTGAGCCATGTGCTGCTTGTGCCCACGTGGCCGAGCACATGTGGTGCCCGAGCACATGTGTCGCCTGCATCTCCCCCCTTGAGATGTGTACTTTCATGCTTTCGTGTCCAGTGCTAGGATGTGTGTAGAGTTCTCTCCATCCTCGGAGGAGCCCGTGTTCTTTCTTGAGCGTGTTACTCCTGCTGTTTTTCTCTTTTCCACTTATCCCTTCCTCCTTCCCTAAAACCCTCTAAAATAAAACCTGTTACTTCACACACAAAAAAAATAACTGAGTTCATTCTATGTAAAAACAGTACTGGAAATAAGCATCAATATAGTGTTAGTGGTATTCCATTTCTTTGTTTGATGGGGAAAAAAATTCTCTTGTGAGAAAAATGTCTCTTCTATGCTGGAATGATGAGCAGAGTTTATCTGCATCTAGACCCAACAGTTCCATTGTTCAAGACCAATTTCAAGCTACACAATGTGAGCATGCTTCCAAGTCAACTTGGAAGTGTCTGGGGAGTATCTGAACAAGCCCCAGTTTTCAGTGATTCCATGAGAGAGACTTTCAGCCTATACATGTAGATTAGATTTTAAGAACTCATTTCCTGTTCATTAAAAAAAAAAAAGAGAGACTCAATGTAGAGATTTTCTTGTAGACTTCCTCTTCACAACTCTATGATCTGGTGGAAAGGAGTTTTTTAAAAAAGAAGATCTGAGTTGCTAAGTCGACCCAGTAGTCTACAACTTGTTAAAATTCAGGGTGTGAGTTATGTATGTCCTGGGCATTTCCACATGCTCGGTGGCTGTGACCTTCCCCAAAGTTTTATTTGACTGTACTGTACAATTTCATGGTGGTATCTCAGCTTCAGAAAGGAAAAACAGATCAGGCTTGACATTTTCCATTCACCGCTGAACCAGTTAATCATAGGGTGGCAGGCACTGAAGGGTAAGCTAATCAGAAAGGCCCAGAAAACAGAACTAGGCAGCATCCATTAGGATAGTTCATAGAGTACTGGACAGTGACACGGAAGACAGACATTTCCTGCAACCCATCTGCACAGAGATGTCCACTGTGGAAAAGGGCAGCTAGCAAAAGGTGACTTGTAGAGCAGACAGATCACCCAAAAATGCTTTTAAAAGTGTGAAAATAGTTACCTTTCCGGGAGGCTTCAAAACTATCAAAAAGGTTAATTTTCTGGATGTCATAGGTTAATGTGATGTTAGGCATCAGAGTTCGATTTCTGTTAATGCTGGTGACTGCAAACTTGAATGCTAATTCTTCCACATTAACAGGTTCATTCTCCACAGTTTCAAATATCCCTCCTGCAGAGGCAAAAGAGATGCGTGAGCTCTTTAAGGGCATTCTTCATTTGTTCTAAAAATGAGTGTAAATAAAGAGATAAAATTTACTATGTGTGCTTGGCATTCCAAACCCAATATTGGTCTATATGATACCTCTCAGATGACAAATATATCCCCAAATATGTAGTACTGTGTAAAATAAAACTGATAATATGATAGAGAGTGATCGCCTCTATCTCGGGCATGAATCATACCGTGGCTGACATAAGCACAATTTGAATTGTATCCAGGAAGGATGGTCTTTCTTTAGATGAAAACTATTTTTTTTTTAAATTAGGAAGCAGTTATTTTAATCTAGACTCTTGAGAAACAATTCAGAAAAGTTGACTGCAGTCAAAATTACATATATACATATTACATATACAATACACTTGATCTTAGCCAAAAGGCCAAGAATTGATAGCACAGTGGGTAGGGGGCATTTGCATTGCACGTGGTTGACCCGGGTTTTATTCTTCCATCCCTCTCGGAGACCCTGGCAAGCTACCGAGAGTATTCCGCCCACACTGCAAAGCCTGGCAAGCTCCCCGTGGTATATTCGATATACCAAAAAACAGTAACAATAAGTTTCACAATGAAGACATTACTGGTGCCGCTCAAGCAAATTAGTGAGCAATGGATGACAGTAATACAGTGATACACATTACATATATAGTGTGTGTGTATGCATATGTATTTTCCTCATGGTCCATAATTCTGAAATCATATTCTAGTACTTTGAAAGTGTATCAGCAGATTGCAAGACCTGTTTTTTCCCCCCCTTTTGCTTCCCTGGGCTGGAGCGATAGCACAGAGGTTGGGCTTTCGCCTTTCATGCGGCAGACCCGAGTTCGATTCCTCCACCCCTCTCGGAGAGCCTGGCAAGCTACCGAGAGTATCGAGCCCGCGCGGCAGAGCCTTGCAAGCTACCCGTGCGTATTGGATATGCCAAAAACAGTAACAATAAGTCTCTCAATGAGAGACATTACTGGTGCCTGCTCGAACAAATCGATGAGCAACGGGGATGACAGTTGCTTCCCTGTTTTCAATAAATAACCACATAGAAAGCTTGCACCCTAACTCTGGAGAAATATGCTCCATTAAGCAGGAAAACACATAATAAACCTCTGATATCTTAAACAAGAGGATTTTATTCATCTCAGTTATCAATGCTTAAATTCTTATCAAAAAGATCAGCTATAACTTTGACATATTGATGTTCATAGCAGCAGATTCATTATTATTAATTGTACATTCTAACTGTACAGTTCTATAAGAACTGTCCTGGGATTATTAATTCACAAAGGATATCCACTAA
The DNA here is from genome assembly GCF_027595985.1 of Sorex araneus. NCBI lineage: Eukaryota > Metazoa > Chordata > Mammalia > Eulipotyphla > Soricidae > Sorex > Sorex araneus. The sequence goes on from NC_073303.1 coordinate 193,526,212, forward strand.
TAGTTCTCTTACCTGACCTCTACTCAGCCTACTCTTTGATTGACCAATACTCTCCATGTCCTTTAAAAAAACATAGTAATTGGTGTCCATGTTGATTAATACTTGCAATCAGCCGACTGCTATTTATTTGTTCTCATAATTGAGCAATTATTTAATGAAGGTCAGTTGTAGGTCTTGCCTATGTTTGAGCAACTTGAAGTTGCTTATAATTTGAAATTGCTTATAACTTGAAATTGCAAAAATATAAAAGTAGAAAATAAACATCATTGACACTGGTATTATTTATTCTTTCTTATAAAGAGAACTCTCAAGTGGCAGAGTCTAGTTCAAAGAAAACCACTTTGATCTTACTTTGAGAGAATATTAAAGGAATATACATCCCTTATTTGTGAACCCAAATCAAACCACTGTTTTGTTTGGGATCCACACCTGGCAGTGCTTAGGGCTTACTTCTGGCTCTGTGCTCAGGGGTCACAACTGGCAGTAATTGGAGGACTCTACAGTGTTGGATAGAACCCAGGTCAGTCACAATGCAAGGTAAATCTCTTCCTCACTATTGATTCAGCCATGTAATTAGAAGAGAAGTTTTAAACAATTTTCTGCTAAACTAACTTCTTCTATCAAATAGCCAACTGCAGTGTCAGAGGGTCCTTCTGGAATTGTCAGTGGTTTTTATAGACTCGTGATAGGAAATGTTTTCTGAAAAATCAGAAATGAATACTGGATGAGCACAGTCTGACCATGTGAACTGTTACCTATTAATTCACAGTGGACATTTGACATTTATTCTGAAATTGATTTGGGGAGGAAAATGTATCTCCAAGTCACTTTGCATTTTTCTTTTGTCGGATAAGGGCCACTAGGTCCTTTGGGAAGACTTGCAGGTTGACTCTGAATTGTTAGTGGGTGGTCAACACTAGGTCATCAGTTCCCATAACAGATATTATATAACCTAAAGACAAATGTCCTGGCACCATCAGGCAGAGCCATTATTGGAATAATATGACTTAAGTTCAGGCATAAGTTCAACTGGAGTTAGGGCTTTCAGGGGAGAATATTAGCAATTGTTTACCTATCCTACCCAAGTACTAGGTCAGTATTCTCATGAGAGAGATGGTACCATATTAAGAACCGGCATCTTTCGAAGACCCAAATATCTTAAGTCGCTCAATCCATATAGGGGGAAGGTCAATAATTAGTTTAGATATGATTCCATTCATTTGTGGATACAGATTGGCAGAGGGAACCCAATACCTGAACTGAAATCAGAACTTCTGAAGTTTTTATCTTCATTTCATCTATTTCCTCTTTGAGAATTTGTAGGTACCAGAAGTAAAGGTAGTAGTTCTTTCATTATTCATATTTTATTTACTAATCATACGATTCTTGGTAAATGCTAGTATTGTTGATTTTCACTCAGAAATCATTACTGGCTGTACTCTATCTCTCTCTGGCCCCAGTAGTATTACTGTTCTTATAAATGTAAAGGAAACCAAGTGATGATACATATTTTATCAAGCATATTCAAAGTGACAGTTTTGTATTCTTGTCTGTGACAAACTTGAGTGCTTGGTCTTTTCCACATAACACACAGATACAGACACAGACACAAGCACGCACACACACACTCACTCTCATCAAATTATTCTTTTTTTAATTAATTTTAAATTAGTGAATCAGCGTGAGGGTACAGTTCTAGATTTATACATTTTTGTGCTCATGTTTCCCTCATACAAAGTTCGAGAACCCATCCCTTCACCAGTGCCCATTCTCTACCACCAATAAACCCAGCATCCCTCCCACCCTCTCCAATCCCATCTACCCCCACCCCACCATGCCACTGTGGCAGGGTATTCCCTTTTGTTCTCTCTCTCTAATTAGGTGTTATGGTTTGCAATAAAGGTGTTGGGTGGCCATTGTGTTCAGTCTCTAGTCTACTTTCAGCATACATCTCCCTTCCCTCACATGGCCTCCAACCACATTTTACTTGGTGTTCCCTTTTCTATCTGAGTTGCCCTCTCCCAAGAATGTGAGGCCAGCTTCCAAGCCATGGAGTCAACCTCCTGGTACTTATTTCTACTATTTCATCAAGTTATTCTTGATGCCCTTTATCTCTAAATGAAGGCTAATAATGCCTTGCTTGGAGAATTGCTGTGCAAAGGAAATGATATAATTCAGTGAAAGTGCTCAGAAAAATTAATCACTCCCCAGTTTCCCAGAAATAAGTTATTACACATGAATAATGAGGACTAATAAAGAGGAACTGCCAGTTGCAAAATTTCTTACTCACCTCAAAATCATTCCTTTGGTAGACAGTTGTCTTTTACACAAAGCTGCATGCACCTGGCTTTAAGAGAACTATGTGTTTTTATGATGTACTTACATAGTGTCAGTAAACTTCTCTTTGGGGGCATTTTTCTATCATCCCTTCACCAAACAAACATGATAAATAGTATCATTAGCTCACTTCTAGTTCACTACACTTATTTTTTTCTCTAAGAGGGCTTCTTACAAATACAACCCCCAAAGCCTAGAGTAAATGAAGTATATAGTGGCCATGTGACTGCCAAGAAGGTAAACTACCAAGCACAGGAGGAAACATCTATGGGCTCTACACCTCACATTGCACAAACTTATCCCCCTTTTTCTCAAAGATTAAGATAGTACGAATAGAGAGATACATCCCTAGATTTTTTAAAAATAGAATTAAATATTGTTGTTTACATGTATGGGTGGGCTGGTCAATGAGACATTTCAAACCTTCAGACTTTGCTTGTGGTGAACTTCTGGCTTCAGCCCTGAGATTGCACCAGTTTCCAAGGAGGAACCCCTATTCTGCCTCCATCAGAAGTTTTACCTGCTATCTTCTCCCTCCCCCACCACCACTTTAAAAAAAAAAACTGAATCCATGTAAGATACAGTTACAAAGAGTTCTACTATTGTATTGGGTTTCAGTCAGACAACGTTCCAACACCCATCCCTCCACCAGTGTGCATTTCCCACCACCAATATCCCCTGTATCTCTCCTGCCCTCCTCCCCGTAACCCCCCACAGCCTGCCTCTATAGCAGAAACTTTTCCTCTCTCTCTTTCTCTCTCTCTCTCCCTCTCTCTCTCTTTGGGTATTATGGTTTGCAATATGCAATACATATTGCAAACCATAATATGATAATATGGCTGAGGGGCCACCAAGTTTGGTCCTTTACCCACTTTCAGCACATATCTCCCACCCAGAGCAATCCCTCCAACCACCATTGATCATCATAATGGTCCCTTCTCTATCCCAACTGCCCTCTCCCCAGTCCTTGAGGCAGGCTGTCTTCCGATCTCTCACCTTGCCCTTTCCTTTCCTCCTCCCTTCTAAGGCTAATGACCCCCCCTCCCCTTTCCTCTTTATCCTCTAGTATTTTTCTTCTCTTTCTCTCACTCTTCTTTTTCTCTTCTCTTTCTGCTTTCTCTAAATTCCTATCACTACTCTTCTCTCTGTCTCATCCTTTTTTTTTGTTTCTCCATGTGATCACCTTCTCTTTTTACTCTCTTTGTTGTCATTTCTCTCTTCCCTTCCTCCTCCCTGCTCTTCCTACTCCCTCCCAGGTCCATTTTCTCTTCTCTCAAGTTGGAACTGACATAACTGATGGATCAGGTTTAAGGGTGGGTGTTGAGCAGAATAAAGAAGTCCCTCTACAGTCCCCCTCCCCTCCTTTTTATGAAATGCACAAGCCAAGTCAGTGGGTGAGGGGAAAAGTCAGGAATGTGTGTTCCTTGTAAGGAACCAAATGAAGGCAGTGAACCAGCATTATTGTAATTTTTGAGAAGTAGAGCATGGCAGATGGGGTACAGGAGGGTGAGAAGTCTCCAAATCCACGTGCTTGGGTTCTCAATGCGTACTTTCTTCATTTACAGTCACACCTCATCTGAAGTATGAGAAGCATTGCACATTTATTTTAATACAACTATTTTTCCTATTTTCTATTTTGTGAAAATATTTTCTATTTTCTATTACATAAATCAGGTTGAGTGAACACAGATCACATAACCAGTCTTTATAAATGGGATCTATGCCCATGCTTTGGAATAATTTTAAAACTCAAAAATATATCTCAGTTGCTAGAGCAGTATTATAGCTGGTAGGGCACTTGCCTTGCATGGGGTCACTCAACCTGGATTTGATTCTCAGCACCCCGTGTGAACACCCCCTTCTTCCCACCGTAGGTAATCCCTGGGTGCAGAACCAGGATTAAGCCTTGAGCACAGCCACGTGTGGCCCCAAGTGAAAACAAACAGACCAAAAATAGATTCTATAGGTGGGCAGGTGTGTGTCTTTTAGAGATGCGAAGACAGAGCATCTTAGGGTGCTGTGGGCCCAGCAGTTACTGCAGTTAATCCCCAGCCTGCTGACCCCACTGTATCCAAAAGGCAAAAGAGATTTGTTCTCAAACTTTAAGATCCCGATGAACTCTGCTTTATTCATTTTCGGAATTACTTGGATCTCATCTTTTTTTCTTTTAGTAGAAGCACCATGAGATACAGTTACAAGTTTTCATGTTTGAGTTACAATCATAGAATGTTCACCAGTGATCACCTCCACCAGTGCACATCCCCCACCACCAATCTCCCCAGTATGCCCCTCCCCCTTTTCTGACTTCCCCCTGCTTCCCTGGCAGACAATTTACCCTATACTCTCTCTCTCTCTACTCTTGGGCATTATGGTTTGCAATACAGATACTGAGAGGCCATCACGTTTGGTCCTTTATCTACTTTCAACACACATCTCCCATCCCAACCAATCCCTCCAACCATCATTTTCTTAGTTATCCCTTCTCTATTCCAGCTGCCTTCTTCCCCGCTAATGAGGCAGGCTTCCAACTATGGGGCAATATTCCTGACCCTTGTGACTACTGTCCTTGGGTATCAGACCCATGTTATTTTATTTTATAATTCACAAATGAGTGCAGTCCTATGTCTGTCTCTCTCTTTCTGACTCATTTCACTTAGCATGATATTCTCCATGTCTATCCACTTATAAGCAAATCTCATGACTTGGATCTCATCATTGTTTCCTCTTGCTGTCTCCTTGGTGGAATTACACGTCTACCCTGGCCATCCTTCCATGATATTATTCCAAGCTATTTCTTGTCTGAAGAGGATTGATCCTCGGGATGAATAAATCATACTTTGACTCTCGCCCAGATTTGATACAGATGAAATTAGGTAAGAGTTGGAGCAGCCTTTACTCTATATCTAATTAGAATAAATGCTGCAACAAGCGAAGACTTCATGTATGCTAGCATAGGGGGTATTTTTGCATGTGAGAAAGACATACATTGTGGAAAGGCCAGAGGTAGAATGATAAGCACTAAATTCTTGTGTCCCTAGCAAACATATTTTTACTGGGGACCTAAATGGATGACATTATTTATAGCATTTGGGGATGGGAGGTAGTCATTGGGAAGTAGTTATCAGATTATGATGGTAGAGCCCTCAGGATGGGTTCAATGCTATTATTAGAAGAGGCCAAGAGCTAATCTCCTGTCTTTGTGCCATTTGAGAACTGAAAAGAGAACATATAATATCAGCCACAAAGTGAATCCACATAAGATACAAGATCTGCTGACACCTGTATGTCGGATTTCCTAGCCTCTGGAACTGTGAAAAAGAAATGTTTGTGGTATATTTATTTATTTTTAAATATTTTGAAATTTAATTTAAATATTTAAAAAATATTGAGGTACTGTAATTTACAAAGTTATTCATAGCACCCAACTTTACAATCAGGCATGATCAAATTCCATATATATAGTTTTCCCGATCTCAGATCTAAACCCCATCACACCAGTATGAGAGATCACTCCCACCTGGGTTCTGGGGACATATAGGGTGCCAGGGACCAAACCTGGATCAGCCACATTTCAAAGCAAACACAGTGACCACTCTCCTATCACTCTGGCTCCATGTTTGTTGTTTAATTCTATAATATTTGTTATATCAGCCAAAATTGACCAAGGTACATTCTACTTCAAGGTCTTTAAAATTTAGAAAGTGGATAATTTAAACTGAAATAATTTTAATGAATATATTTTTTCCAAGGGCTGGAGCGATAGCACAGAGGATAGGGCATTTGTCTTGTATGCCACTGACCCACGTTCGATTCCTTTGCCCCTCTCGGAGAGCCCAGCAAGCTAGAGAGTATCTCGCCCACACGGCAGAGCCTGGTAAGCTACCCGTGGTGTATTGGATATGCCAAAAACTGTAACAAGTCTCACAATGGAGACATTACTGGTGCCCACACAAGCAAATTGCTGAGCAACGGGATGACAGTGACAGTGATATTTTTTCCAAAAATATCCTAAGTTTATGACAGTTACATAACATAAGCAGGGAGAAATTCACACAAACTCTCACACAATTTCAGTGATGTGTTTCATTGCATGGCACTTCTCTGTCTATGTTAAGTAGGAAGCTACACCAATGATCATAGGGCAGCAGTGTTTTGTGACCACATGGATACAAACGGAAGTCACAGATGGCCAAGTTTTACACAGGAAGTACACTGCCTCCTATGTATGATAGTGGTGGGGAAAGAGAGTCCAGCAGGAACTTGGGGTTTCTGTCACATAATTTCATGTAGAATTCTTAAAACTTTGTTCATAATCATAAGCCCTCTATCTCTTGGGTAACAACATGCAAAAGTTAATATGATGAAGATGAAGATGCAATGATGTGTTGTATATAACACTGCCTAAAGTAAACCCAGTTGACGTTTTCCAGTCTTTCTTGGACTCTAGGATCAGAATGTTCAGGCATGGAAGTCCTAATATGAATCTAGCACCCCTGCTTAATTTTATTTAAAGATTCTATACTACAAATCCTACTTCCTAATATATGCTTCCAAATCATCACCTCATCCTGACAACTCTTTAACCCATGGTGCACAACCCAATTTAATTCATTGTACCAAATATTTCGTGGACATTTCCGTGGAGTAAATACTGACATTTACTGAAGAAAGCTGTGTTTAGTCTTGACAAAAGAGAAGTAGGCAGCTCTAACTTTCCATGGAGCAGAAAGATGACCTAATCATTCATTCCATGCAAGAATAGCATAGTGGAAATTGAAGTCCTCTCTCTAAGCCTAAATCTCAAATAATAGATATTTTGTTGTTGCCATTCATTTCCAATCCCTCCATATAGAGACTATGCTAGGTAATGCATGGAATATAAGAAATTTACCTATTTTTTAAAGAAATTTACCTCTTATTCCTTAAAGGAATGTTAAAAACACAATGTTTTATTGTGTCAAGGAATTTAACTCATTTGATAATGGGAAAACATAAATAAAATAACTTCAATCTTGTTTCTATAAAAGGAATGCATTATTTTAGCTAAATTATCTACTAATAGCAAATATATTATAATAATAAAGATTTTATAAATCCAATAAAATTCTGACTCCGGATATATGTATTTTTTAATTCAACTGGTGGTGGAATATGTCATGTCTATCACAATTGTCATTTATTCTGTTCACTGGAGAACTCATTTACTTATTCATTTTTTCAAAAATTTATTTATTCATTTATCACATTTCTAGTTTCCACAGAAAAGACACTGTGCTAGATACTGTCCAAGATACAGTAGTAGAGAAAAATTAGCACTTGGAGCTTGCCTTCTAGAAAGACAACTAGATGATTGTGAAAAGGAATAAAGAAAATTGATATGTTGGGGTGAGAGATCAGAAAGTATCTCTCTCACTAAAAGGGCAGCTACTAAGTAAAATAACTGAAGAAATGAAAAAGATTTGTTTAAAGCTATTGGGAGAAGAATATTCTAGCTAACAGGGAAAGAAATATTTCATGGGGGAGTCCCTTCTGGAGAATAATGAGTATGCAATTGAATGAGCCACTAGAGATGATTACATAGAGCCTTGCCTCATTGACCCAAATGGGTCTCTATGTTCTATTCTGAATGAAAGGCAGGGGGGGGGGTATGGAGCGTTTTCAGTAGTGCAATGAGATGAGATGGCCTATGTCCAGGGGATCAACCTGTTTGACATGGTAATTTATAGTAAGAAATAAATTATGATTGGCCCTTTCTTAAAATTGTATTTACCATTTTGGTAGAGAATTCTTCATTAGCATGTAATATGTGAAAAGTGAGGTCCAAGAAAAGATTAGTGTCTACTGCTTTGCAGAGATCTTGAAAATGCTTTGTAAGAGCTGGGTCTTAGCCCAGTGGTAGAACACAATCCTCATGGGATTATCCCACTACCAAAACATGTTTGGTCTTTGTCCATTCAGTTGTATCATAGAAATCCCAAATCCCCTGTAATATCCACATGAGATCACTGTCACACTGTCATCCCGTTGCACATTGATTTGTTCGAGTGGGCACCAGTAACGTCTCTCATTGTGAGACTTATTGTTACTGTTTTTGGCATATCTGATATGTCACGAGTAGCTTGTCAGGCTTTTCTGCGTGGGCACGATACTCTCGGTAGCTTGCCGGGCTCTCTGAGAAGGGCAGAGGATTCAAACATGGGTCCGACGAGTGAAAGTTGAACGCCCTACCGCTGTGCTATCACTCCAGCCCATCCACAAGAGATGAGGATGATAAATATGGTGTGTGAGTGTGTGTGTGTGTGTGTGTGTGTGTGAATGAAGTGACTTGACTTTCTAATCATACTAAAAATTGAGATGCCTAGAGAGGCAACCATTAGAAAATAATTGATTGTCCCACAACTTCATCTCTGGGGGAGTAGACAGAGACAGAAGGTCGAATCAGTTTTCAATGGTCAATGATTGAGTCAATTATGCCTCTGTAATGGAGTTTCCATCAACTATATATATATATATATATATATATATATATATATATAGAGAGAGAGAGAGAGAGAGAGAGTCTTATATATCTCTTCATTTAGATGACCATCTGAGTCATTTATTATATTCACTAATAGGTGTGTGGCTATAAATGTTTCCCTGAGCTTTTTTGAGCTACTCTCACAATTGGTGAAGTTCAAGGGGGATGAGGTATCATAAACCTCCAATTTGAAGCTAGGTGGGTGTAGCCAACTAGAGCCCTACAACTAGTGATTTGCTTCTGGGGTGAGGTGGCAACCTGATGGGGTGAGACTCTGACTCTGAGGACTCTGTGGCTGTCTCTGATGAGAGACCGCAGTGAGCTAAACTATAGGATACTCTGATGATATCACAGAGAATGACTTCATGTGGGACACACACCCCTTCAACGTGTAGTAGCAGCCTGACAGTCAGGGAGCAGTGTAGGATTTTCCAAGTGAGTTAAGAATTAAATGTTAAGACTGGACTGGATGGAGGAAGGAGACAAGGGCAAGAGTATAAATAGGGTTATTTGAAATGGCTGAAATAATAATAGATTTTACTGCTTATAAACAGGCGACTAAAATAACCTAGTGACACATGATGGTAACCTGTACTGATTATTGGTACTCCCATGGCAAAGGTAGTTAAAATCTTGATAAGTATAGATGGTGGAGATGGGAGGATTTGCTGACCTACTGGGAAGAAGGCAGTCAAAAGCATCAGGTTTTTGGTCTGAAGTGTTCCTCCAGCAATCTGAAGAAAATTGCAGGTGTTTGATTTATAGCATGACTGATTTTACAATGTCTATTACAAATTTAAGTGGATATGTCAAAAAAGTTAGAGGCACTGAGTTGTGTGTGTGTGTGTGTGTGTGTGTGTGTGAAATCTTGATTAGAGATTTTATCTTGGGAGTCATCATCATACAGATAAGATTTAAAGTCCTGAGACTAACTGACATCCCCCATGATTATGTGTAGAATGAGTATAGGAGAGATGGAAGTGGTATCATCAAGTCAGGAAGGCTGGGGACCCCAGAAATGGGAGGAAACAAGTTGAATAATCCCAAGGAGCTTGCAGGAGAACACTGATCACACCTTGATTTCATTTTATGACCTCCAGAATTGTATTATTTTTATTATGTAGAGTGTTTGCTAGAAATCAAGCCTGGGATCTCACATGTGCAAGGCCAATATTTTGTCCCCCTGGCCTCCAGAATTATAAGAGAATAAATTTTTCTTCTTTTTTTTAAAGGGGAGGTAGGCTCTTAAGAACCCATTGGGTCACTCTTAACAACTCTTTGTCACCTGGGCCAGTGAATAAATTCCAGGGTCCAAAGATGTAGTGCATCTCAGGCCCACAGTGACTGAGACCTCCAGGGCTACATTGCTAGGGGACCTTGTGGTACTGAGATTCTTTGCATGTCCCCTAATTTATGCACTACCCCCCTAGACTTCTATATTTGTTATTTGAAGTCACACAGTGTATGGTAATTTGTTACAGTAGTAACAACAGGAAACTAATACAGTATTCCAATTTTTTAAAAACAGGTTTTAATAATAACTTCTTTTAATGACCATATCTCTTTCTTCTTTGAAAAATATTTCTTTGCTTGGTATTTCAAATAACTATTTACGGCTCTCTAATATAAGATAAAGCAAGTAGCTGTATTTTGCAGCATGTTGGGTTTCTTTGTTTATTGCATTTTCCTGTTTTATTCTAAATGTGACAGGTCCAGGATATTATTGTAAATACTCCAATAAACCCCAGTTGCTCCTTTAAATAGCTACTGTATGCCCATTGCGACAAATTGTGAGGTCACCCTGGAAAGAAGGGCAAACCTATTAGCCAGCAATCAAGAAATGAAAGCTTTAGTAATGTGGACTCCTATTTTGCATTCTTGTGGAATAATAACCATTCTGGAGTTATCAACAGAAAACAAGATGGCAATTTGATCTATTCCTTTGCTGATAGCTGCTCCTTAAATATACAATATTATATTGCCTCTCTTTATTGCCACATCCATAATTCTTGTTTATTACATCATAAGCAATTTACTACAGACCTATATTTACTGCACCTTTAATTTCAAGCCCACACATTTAAATTCTAAGATTCCCTTAGATAAATGTTGTCTTCCCCTCTCAGCTTTTCTCTCCTTGTTTTGTTTTAAGTGTCCATCACAGTCTGGGTAAAGATTTCATGCCAGGTAAATTTGGATGAGATCAAACATTCCTTGAGCTAATTGAGAGTGAATCAGCCATGTATACCTAGATTTTTGTCTTTCAAGAAATCCCTTCTAAGGGTTTTGGTAGAGTGGGTATGGACACAGACAACGTATGTGGTCTGGCTGCCACAAGTGCTTTTAGATATCCCTTCTTTAGAGAGAACGGTATTTGATATCTCCCCTGAGATAATAAACAATCCAGATTCACTCTTTGATATCTCAAAAATGATTGCATGAATTCAATAGGAATAGACGTCAAGGAGAAAAAAAAACAAATGTCAATGGAGTAAGGAATCTCTGAGGTGCTTCAGAGAATATCAGTTCAGAGATGAGAGTCCAGTTGATGAAAAGGTGATAGGAAACAGGCAGGTTAGCAGAGTTGCACATAAAAGCAACAAACAAATGTAATGAAGAACCTGACCTATCCCAAGCCAGAAGTACTCTTATTCCAGTAATACTCACTATTCATTCTCATTCAACTATTGACCATCTTTCAAATCTAAGACTATGTAGCAGCCATAGAAGACACAAAACTGAAAAAACATCTGATTCTTGCTTTCAACAGAGCTCTCTGTTTGTCTAGTGAGATAGTCTAAACTCTGGGGTATAGATTATAGCAAAGGAAACTATACACAGCAGTTCACTCAATCAAGAAATCGAGTTTTTAATCCCTTTCAATACGGGATCTTCCTTATACTTCCAGCCAGAGATACCCCCCCACCCCACCTTTTTGGATAGTATGTATTCTAGTACATATAGTACATACTGGAGCAATCTACTTGGAGCTAAAGCCTTTTTTTGGAGGGGGCGTACACCTGGTATTGCTCAAGGCTCCATCCTGGCTCTGCACTTAGGGATCACTTGAGACATCCTGGCATTGCTCAAGAGACCATACGTGGTGCCAGAGATTGAACCAGGATCAGCCGCACGCAAGGCAAGCACCTTACCCTCCATACCATCTCTTTGGTCCCATGAGGTAAAATCTTTAGCTGTGTGTCTGACACTTTTTTGAGGGCAAGGTCAGTGCTTATAGATACTTTGCTTCTCCTCCAGGTCTAAATGGACATAGCAGTTGTCTGCAAACAAAGGAACATTTTGTTGGATCATGCCTTTTCTCTGAGCCCGAACCACCCCTGCCTCACGAAGTGGTAAGTTCTGCCAAGTTCTGCCAAGAAGACGAGGTGCTGGATAAGGCACGTAGAGACTAGACCTTCCCTATTACTGCTTCTTTAGCCGTGATTGCTCACTCTCTCACACATGATGGCCCATTGTCTGCAAGCACTTTCAAACATCGGAGCCTCGCTAAATGCTCACTTTTCATCAACCTGCCAGCACCTTTCCTTCACAAAGCCATGGCTCGTCTGCTATTCCACTGCAGTGTTCAATAAGCACCAGGAATACTGCCAAAGGATTCATGCCAAACTTTTATTCGTCTCAAATTTTGTGATCATGATTGCTCTAATATCTCTTGGGCACAGTTACAAAAAAAAAAGAAGAAGAAATGCACATATCCACATGAACGGGCTTCAATTACAGTCATCTACTTATTAATGAAATGAATGCAAGGTGTCAGGGTCAGAGGTTCTAGGGAAGCTCCGTCAAGCATTTCCTCGAACAATGTTTTTTTTTTTTTGTATTATATTTTTTCTACATGTCTACTCTCTTATCTCTGCCATTTCTCAATCTGGTGTTTCTTCTTGCTGAGAAGGAAATATCACTGTTGAAGATGAGAACTTCTGTCTGAAGCCAGAACAAACGGAGATTCAGCGCTCCAGCCGAGCAGGATTCACTGGTGTGTGTGCACGGAAGTCAACTAAAATGATGCTACACACAAAAGGAGTTCGATGGTCAAGTATGTCTGAGAAGCATTCATTAGCAGCATGCCTCTTTTTAAGAAATCCACAGCACACAGTAACAGATACAGGTCTCTAAGAAGTTCTGCAGAAAGAAAGCAATTTGACTCTGTTTAACCCCAGGTCCTTCAAATTCATTTGATTATAGGTCAGCTTTCCTTGTAACTGTGACAGGGAATTGAATTGCTGTCCTGAAAAGCACAGCTAAAAAAGTGTGATCCCGTGATCTGCATTCTTTGAAAGACTAAAATAATATTCAGTCTTCAATGTTGTTTTTGTGCCCATTCCTACGAAAAGCTAAACTTTAGGTTCTTGTTCAGAGGCATAGAGCCTCTAATAAGGACACTTCTTTTTGAGAAATAAATATCAGATTTATGCCATAAATTTACTTTTTAGTTTTTCTAATTTCTTAATTTATTTGACAGGGGGGTGGTTGGGCCACATCTAGCAATGTTCAGGGTTTACTCCTGGCTCTGTACTTGGGCATCACTCCTGACGGTGCTCAGGGGACTTTATGGGATGCTGGAGATCGAACCCTGGTATGCCAGATGCAAGGCAGGCTTCTTATCCACTGCACTGTTGCTCTATTCCAAATTTACTTTTTTACTTGTAAAATTAACTACAAAAATTGTCTGTTTTATTAAGAAGAATGGGAGAAGGGGCATTTTCAATCAGTCAATTCAAAAATATACTGTGGGTTGGATACAAGAGCATGTGATGTAAATATACATATAGGTTTCTTGACCCAACCCAACTGTGCTCATGTCACATGACTCTGAGCCCAAGGATCACTTCTGGTGGTTCTTGCGTTTGGGTCAGGAAACCACATGTGGTGTCAGGGGTTCAATGTCAGGGCCTGACTATTCAGTGCTGCTTGGACCTTGTGGTGTCAAGGATGATGTGTGTCAGCCTTGTGGTGCTGAGGGCTTCCTGTGGTGCTGAGGGTGACGACCCTGAGTGATGCTCCTGGGTCCATGTGATGCCAAGATCTAACAATCTAAGAATCTACACACGAGACATGCACCTCGTCCTCTGCACACTTTCAATACCCTACCATAAATATTCTAAAATAAAGGTCCTTTATTACATTTGACTTACTTTTTTCTTGTTTCCAACTAATTAAAGACTATGCAGGGGCTGGAGTGATAGCACAGTGGATAGGGCATTTGCCTTGCACGCGGCCGACCCAGGTTCAAATCCCAGCATTCCATATGGTCCCCTGAGCACTGCCAGGGGTGATTCCTGAGTGCATGAGCCAGGAGTGACCCCTGTGCATTGCTGGGTGTGACCCAAAAAGCAAAAATAAATAAATAAATAAATAAATAAAATAAAGACTATGCATATTTGCTTTCAAAGAAATCAAAGTCCTTTAAATAAAATAAAAATTCATTTCAAAATTGTGAGAAATGAAGTGTTTAAGTAGCGTTTTAGAATATTTAAAAAGATTACAGGATCACAAGTTTAACACCAACAAATACTCTAGAGTTGCCTCATCCCTGCCTTTTAATTAATTAATTTATTTATTTGTTTTGCACAGGGAAGGTGGGGGAGATATTATGACTGGAATTGTGCGGGGTGTATACTGGCTTTGGACTCAGGAATCACTTCTTCCAGGGCTTGGGAAGGTCATGCAGGGTACCAGGATTCAACTCTAGTTGGCCAAGTACAAGGTAATCACCCTACCTACCATACCATCTGTAAAGCCCCTAGCCCTTTCTTTAAAGTCTCTTAAATTGAAATTCTGTATTTTGTAAATTCTGTATTTGAAATTCTGTGTTTGTTCAAGTGTCCTGGAGTCCAGAAAGAATTTTAGTTGAGCATAATCTCCTAGACTTATTCAGTCATATTCTAAGACTCCATGCTACAAAATGTGGCAGTCTTAAGAAGGACGAACAAGGAGAGGCGGATAAAATCTCAGGGCCAAACTAGGCTGCCAAAAAGAAAAAGGACTAAAGTGACTGTTTGTACTTTTAATGCATGTACACTGGTATCAGAAGCATCCATTAAGGACCTGATGGTACAAGCAGGGAATATCAAGTACGACGTCATTGGATTGACTGAGATGAGAAGACATCATCACGCCGTTTTCGACACTGGAGAAGAACTGTTCCTTGGAACATGCAACAGTAGAGGTGTCGGTGTCCTGGTCAACATGAACTTGGCATGAGCATTGATTCATTCAAATGCCTAACATTCTGAATCGGATGCTTATGTTTGAATAGATGTGGTTCGTTGCTGAGAGTTTCTATCTTTGTCATCTATGCATCAACATCCAACTCCAATGAAGAAGAAATTGAGAAGTTCTACATGGAGCTGGAGAAGTTCTATAAAGAAGACACACCTTCTACAAGGTCATTGTCAGTGATTTTAATGCCAAGATAGGACCTAGAATATCACCTGAAGAACTCTACATAGGGACTCATGGCCTAGGATGGAAGGAACAGGGTGAGAGACTGTCTGAGTTCATCATACCAAGACCATCCATGGTAACTCGCAGCTGCAGAAGACTTGGTATGTCAAAAGACTGAGTGGCCACCCACCTACGAGATGGTCAGACTTCTTCATCAAGACCCTGAATGAATGGTTTGAGGCTCTTCGTTTTCCTGGGAGTGAGCAGATGCCTTTGGGCTACACTAGCACGCGACAGGGACAAATGGATACGTTACTAGTGCCTGCTTGAACAACTCGATGAACAACGGGATGACAATTGATTCAAGTGATATTTTCTAAACTTCCACAGTGGATCCCACTAGTATGTAGACCTGTTTTTAAATGAAATTTTATTTTTATTTTATTTTTAAACGCACACACAAAGGTTCCAGAGAGATAGTACAGTGGGTAGGATGCTTGCTTTGTGACCTTAAAAACAAAATCAAAATAAAAATACAAAAAAATAATCCTATAAGAACATGAATCAGGCAAAACATTTGAATGAAAGGAAAAATACAACAAAGCATAATCCCTTCAATGTGAAATAATGATTAACATTTTGATTAACTTCTATTTATTCTATTCCTAAACACATCTGACTTTGAAATAGTTCTCATATATCTCAATTTCATAGGCATATTCCCTCAACACTCTCCCAAATCTCTCATTATTAATGACTGTCTATTTCACTGCCTGACTACAGTATGGCATTTTCAAACAACATCATTCTTTTGGTAAGTTTCTGATTCTTCAGTTAAAATTCTCATCACTGTATTGATGGTTCTCATGATTTTTCAGGAAGAGAGAAAAATGCTTGGAAATGTAACTATTATGCCATAAGGAAAAAA
The DNA here is from genome assembly GCF_027595985.1 of Sorex araneus. Lineage (NCBI taxonomy): Eukaryota > Metazoa > Chordata > Mammalia > Eulipotyphla > Soricidae > Sorex > Sorex araneus. Next base: position 193,542,405 of record NC_073303.1, read on the forward strand.
TGAGTTTAGCATTTTGTTTTGTAACACTAAATTGCCAGGCTGAAGTGAAAACTGGACCATTCACAGATGCCCAACTGGTCATCACACAGATGACCAACTAAACTGCAATCTTGCCAAGAATCTGCATGGTTTTTAAGTCAGTTTGTGATAGAAGTCATTTGTTATTGCCTTGGTTTGCATATCTTGGAATATTGATGAGTTTAATTTTCATAACGTATTTACTACCAATTTGCATGTGTATAATTTAAAATTACTTGTTCCTGCCCTTTGCCTTTTATATCTTGAGATATCTTTGTTTCTGCTATTGATGTAATGTGCTTTCTTTTTCATAAGGATTTAAAGTCCTTGACATTTTTATTGCAGATATTTTCCCAGTTTATTCTTTAGTTCTCATCACTGATTAGATTTTTAGGCAGAGGAATGTTTAAATTTTTATAATATCTTACATATTGATTTTCCCCTTGCAACATGAAACATTTGTAGTAGTTATTAGTATTTCTGGTTCTTCCCTTTCTCAATGTATGAGCCTATTATACCTACCTCACGCATTTAAAAGTAAAATTAAATGCGTCACTTGCTGGAAAAGGATGTAACTGCCAGAAAGCTAGTCTCCAGGGCTTGTTGACCTTTATGTGTCCCAATGATTAGGGCCACACAGGTAACAGTTGCTCCATCACCCTGTGCTCCAGAGAGACAACATGTGGAGCAAAACCTTTCACAGGCTCAATAGAGCCATTTTGGCAGGAAAACATCTTTGGTTATTTTCTTTCATTATCTCTTTTGGAGGAGGCTCTTGCCAAATAACTGGCTCTGGTCCTGTGAGACTCTCGGAATACCTGAGATGAAAACTTCTTCTACCCAGAAAACTGATATTCACTTGCATAGTTGCTTTTAGGATATTTTAAATAGTCCTATATTTGATTTCTTATGATTGCACTTACCACATTTGCCATGGAATTAATTAGGATAAATCTTAAGTTCTAGCTACCTTGCTGTGCTGCCTTTCACTGTCAGAGCTGGCCTGTGTTAATGCTAGTTTTCAGACCTGCTGGTCAATAAGCCTTCCTCCCCTTTTAGAATTTTCACCACTGAATTGATGATGAGGGTAGCATTAACCATCTGGAGTATAGTGTGTCGAGTTGAGTGGAGTAGAGAGGTGAGCACTATTTCCCGGTGTATGTTATTCCCATCACACTGAGGAGTTGGCACTAAAAATTGAGTTTTAAAAGTAAATACTCAGAGTGGGGCTGGTGAGAACCCTCCGTGCCCTAAGGGACCCAGCCCTGGCAGCCAAAAACCTTCACAACCCAACCACCGCCATGCTCAAGGCCACTCACCACACCCTTGGGCTGAGCCTCACGCACAAGTGAACCTATTTCTGGACTGCACAGCCAAGTGACACATCACAAGACACTCCCTACCCATTCTCCAAGAGTACCACACCATATTTGATGGGGTTTCAATAGTCTGTAATTAATAAAGGAGGGAAATATAGCACAGTAGGTAGGGCTTTTGCCTTGCACGTGGCTGATCCGGGTTCGATTCCTCCAACCCTCTCAGAGAGCCCGGCAAGCTACTGAGAGTATCCCGCCGGCATGGCAGACTTGGCAAGCTACCTGTGGTGTGTTCAATATGCCAGAAACAGTAACAACAAGTCTCACAATGGAGACGTTACTAGTGCCCACTCAAGTAAATTGATGAACAACGGGAGGACGGTGCTACAGTGCTCTCTCTCTATATATATATGTATATATTTTATATATTCATATATATTTATACATATGTATATATATTTTGTATATATATATATACAAAAGTTCACATCACTCAACCTTTAACAACATGTTAGTGATACCCTAAAGAAGGTCTTCATGGCCTGTGCCAAAATAGAACAATCTTCCCATTGTTTCTGCTATGGGTACTTTTTTGTAGCATTATCAGCAGTTTTTCATAACAAATAATACAAAACATATTATTTTGGTTGTGCTTTGGGACAGGGCTTGGGGCTTGGGATGGAAACATCCCAAATATGGTGGTGGGAAAGTGTCATGGTGGTGGGATTGTTGTTTGAACTTTTTTCATTTTTTTTTTCTTTTTGGATCACACCTGGCAATTCACAGGGGGTTACTCCTGGCTCTGCACTCAGGAACCACCCCTGGTGGTGCTCAGGGGACCATATGTGATGCTGGGAATCAAACCCGGGTTGGCCACGTGCAAGGCAAATGCCCTACCCGCTGTGCTATGGCTCCAGCCCCTGTTTGAATATTAAATGTAATCAAATATTGTGAACTACCTTATAAAATAAAAAATAAAAAGAGATATAAAACAGAATGAAATAGAGTCAATAATATAAAAAATAAATAAAAATAAATACTTAGGAGCTAGAGAGTGATTACTGAGGTTGAGAGCTTGTGACTTGCACGTGGACCACCAAGATAAAATGCCTGGAACTCAGTATGGCCACCTGAGCCCTTCCCGGAGTAATCTCTGAGCACAGGGCTAGCAGTAAGCCCCAATAACTTAAATAAATAAATACTTAACATATTCCAAGTGTTCAACCTGGGTTCGGTTCCTCCGCCCCTTCGGAGAGCCCGGCAAGCTACCGAGAGTATCTCACCTACACGGCAGAGCCTGGCAAGCTCCCCGTGGCGTATTTGATATGCCAAAAACAGTAACAAGTCTCACCATGGAGACATTACTGGTGCCCACTTGAGCAAATCGATGAGCAATGGGATGACAGTGACAGTGATTCTAAGTGTTAAGCAACAAGTACTATGCTTTATTTTTGATAGACATCACTTCTCAGAATCTCTCCTATTAATCACCTTATAACAGAGATATTATCATTCCCTTCTACTACACGAGCAGACAGACTTCATGCTATTAAACAATATTGTTTACAATATTGCTACATAGTTGCCCATAGTAGACTTTACATTGAAATTGGCTAGTAGACTATAACTTCCATTCTTTTTAATACACAAAATGTCCTAACTATTTATTTCTGTGACCTTGACCTTTGCTCTGTCATCTGTTCAAGTCAAACTACATTTGATTTAGGAAATACGGATGTGGGTTTAAAATTCATTTTTTTCTGACCGGCATTTATAGTACAAGGTCTCATTTTATATAGAAAAAGAAATGCTTTTTCCTAATCATTGTGTATTTTACAAAATCTTTCAACTGACTCACTATCTCAAGATTGAACAAGTCTTAAAACTATTTTAGGACTCAAGGGGCAAGCCAGGTCCTGAATGTTCTGAGAAATGTTTTTTATCAATAATATCACTGTTTCCAACTTCAGAGTATAGAGGTTATATATCCATCCTCATAATTTTTTAAAAAAAATTGTTTTTTGGTCTGATGATCAGAATATAAATTTTGTAAATTTAGGACTATATTTTTCCTTTGTCTTAATCACATAGGTTTAGAAAAAAAAATCTAAACCTCCGAGACAAAGGAGAAGGACTGGGGTTTGCCAATGTTTTCCCCTCAGCCAGCTGGGTCTTCAACCCTTCAGAAATCATAGCTTAAAAATTGTTCATATCATTCCCATGTCTCTCTTTAAAATAGCTTCCGTAAAATAGAAAAAATCCTAGAATGTTTAGCGCAAGATCTGCTATTTCTCTAGGGGTTCAGTTAAAACTGAAATAGTCCCTCAAGAAATAATTGACACAATTCCAAAAGGCAAAGCAATTTGTACCTTTCCCATTTTTGAGAGAAAATGATCCTTTATCTTCACTGTGTCTATAATGCGCCATATAAACCGTGGCAATTTCAGAAACATGTATTCTAAGCTAATTATATCAGAAAATCAGGCCAGAGCAATACCTCAGAGGCTAGGGTTCAATGGGAAACACCCCTCACAATTCTCAGAGCCCCTCCAGGAGTGATGCCTGAGCAGAAAGCTAGGAATAAGTCCTGAGCACTGTCAGGTGTAGCCCTAACCCCGCCCCCGACCCCATCCCCACTCATTTATCTCCTAATTTTCTTTTTTTTTTCCAGTTTTGAAAATATTTCTAAGTAGGTAAGAAAGAAACTAGAATGAATAGAGACTCCATTAAAATTTGGACTCTCAGACTCTAAATTATATTTCTCCTTAAATTTTTTTGTTTTTTTTTTTTACTTTGGGGGCATACCTGGTGGTGCTCAGGGTTTGCTCCAGGCTCTGTGCTCAGGAATGACTTCTAGAAGGATTGAGACCAAATGGGGTACGGGGTTTGAACCTGGGTACTATCTCTCACACCCCGTGTTTCTACACTTTATTATTATTATTATTATTATTTTATTGAAACACGTTGAGATAGTCACAAAGCTTTCATGATCAGGGTTTTAGTCATACAATATTCCAACATCCATAGTTGGCATTTCAGTCATGCAATATTCCAACACCTATCCCTCTACCAGTGCACGTTTCCCATCGTCATATTCCCTGTATCCCTCCTGCCCTCTCTCTACTTTGGTGCATTATGGTTTACAATACAGATACTGAGAGGCCACCATATTTGGTCCTTTACCCACATTCAGCACACATCTCCCATCCAGAGTGATCCTTTCCAAATATTGTTATAAGGGTCCTTCTCTATCCCAACTTCTCTCTCCCTCAGCCTTTGACGCGGGCTTCCAACCATGGACCAATCCTCCTGGCCTTGTTTCTACTGTATACTCTCTTTTCTTTTTCTTATGTCTCACAAATGAGTGCAGTCATTCTATGTCTATACTTCTCCTTTTGACTTATTACACTCAGCATGATACTTGCCACACCCATCCATTTACAAGCAAATTTTATCACTGTATCACTGTCATCCCATTGTTCATCAATTTACTCAGGCGGACACCAGTAACGTCTCCATTTGTCCCAGCCCTGAGATTTTAGCAACCTCTCCTTACTCATTTTTCCCAACGATTGGAGGCTCTTTTTAGGGTCAGGGGTATGAGACCTGTTATTGTTACTGTATTTGGCATATTGAATATGCCACGGGGAGCTTGCAAGGCTCTGCTGTGTGGGCAGGAAACTCTTGGTAGCTTGTTGGACTCTTCGAGACACTTTAAATGAAATAGTAGAAAAGATAGGAAGTAGAGTCATTACTATGATTCTTCAATTCCCAACTTACACTAATCCAATCATAATTGTTCTGCCATTAAATACAAATATAATTTATGATTTTTGAAACACGATATTTATCTCACAGAATTTTTTTTATAAAAAATGCACCTTTGTGTATAAAACACATCTCTTTGTTTTGAAACATTAAATTCTATGGACATAGTTCCCTAGGTAAAAACCAGCCCCATTCATGGCTTAGTTGCAGACTGTATCTGATTATTTAAAAAAATTCTCCTATTCCTTTGTGCCTGGGCTAGTTGACACATTTTGTGAAAATCATTTCTTCCCCTCATGTTTCTGAATTTGGACTGTTCTTTTGAAATTGATAGAGCAACCGGGAGACATATAAGCAATAGTGATTTTTTTTTATGCCCATGAAAATGTTGTTTCATGCCCATCTTACAAAAGTTGACTAAACACTTTGTGACAGAGTTTGGAAAAGCTGGAGGAGGGGTTTCTGCCATTCAGGGATACCTCTGCAACAGGAAAACTGAGTTCCCACCTGCAAGATGGGTCTTCAAACATTTGTCCTATTTTTTTTCTCCTTCTGTAACCTTCTCCTTTGACACAGGACTATCTCTAAGAGAAATTACTGCTTTGTAAACACCAGCCTCTCAGCAGAATCATTGTAAAAATTCACATTCAGTGGTATTACAAAGATCTTGTCATTCTTACTCATTTGCATACCTTTGCTCTATGGACATTTATGTATATTTATAGACATTTACCAGCTAGAACCCTCGATAAACTTCAAGGCTTCAGGCAATACTGTTCACGAGAAGGGCAGAAAAAACTACAGAGACCTGCCCTTTTCTCTTTAAAATGTTCATAACGGGCTGCTTGCACAGTATTGAAGGCTGGAAGGAAGATTTTAAAGTCTTTCTTCCAGAAAAAAATAACTTTAGAGAGTGAGTTGTCAACAGGTAAGAGGACAAGATGCAAGCAACTCAAAAGGAATCTGTTCATGATAAGGGAGAATCCAAAGAGCAGAAAAAGTCATGTTTAAAACGAAGGAAGAAAAAGAACTAGGAAAAAGTCACATACTCTTTTCCCCCCAATGAAAGTGAGCAAATAATCAAACAAAAACTGCCTGAGAAGCAGCAAGTCTCACGCTCAATGTCCTGGAACAGTTCTGATTAGAATGAGAAAGAAACACTCATTCTTTGGGTCTAGTGAATTGTGAAGCATTTAAGTCACTGTTTGGTGCCCCTTCCTCTACCCTTGAATTGTCCCTCCCAATGCCCAAGGGTTCTCAATAATGACTGCCCTGATCCTAGGAATGTAACAGAAAAACTCAGTACTGCATGGCTTAGTAGGAGACATGGAAGAGGCAGCCAGAACAGCTAGCAATTCTTTCCCTGGCGATATATATCTAAAAGGCATACTGCAGTACATGCTTATCCATATTCACTGAAGCAAAATTCATAGCAGCCAAGGTATGGGAACAAGGTAAATGTACACTGATGAATAAAGATATTATAATGTGCACAAAAATGCTTTTCAGTAATAAAAAAAAGGAAATCTTGCTATTTGTGACAATAGATAGCACAGATGGTAGGGAGTTTGCCTTGCACGAAGCTGACCTGGGTTCAATTCCTCTGTCCCTCTCAGAGAGCCCAGGAAGCTACCAAGACTATCTTGCCCACATGGCAGAGACTGACAAGCTCCCCATGGAGTATTTGATATGCCAAAAACAGTAACAACAAGTCTCACAATGGAGACGTTAACTGGTGTCCACTGGAGCAAATTGATGAACAATGGGATGACAGTGCTACAGTGCTACAGGTGAATCTGGAAGACATTATGCCAAGAAAGCTAGATAAAAAAGACAAATGCTGAACCTGAGAGATAGTAAAGGGGTTAAAGCACCCGTCTTGCATTCAGCTGAACTAAGTTCCATCCCTGGCACCGACCAGGAGTAGTCCCTGACCCAACAGGAGTAATTCCAAGGGGGAAGCCAGGAGTAAAACCTGAACACAGCTGGCTGTGGCCACAAAACAAAACAAAACAAAACAACGCAAAGAAGAACAACAAAAAGACAATTTTTGTGAAGTATCAATTATATGTGGAATCCTCAAAATAAAAATTGTTTTAGTAGAAATAGAGATGGAATCATGAATTTCAGGGAGAGCAATAGGATTATATAACTCAAAGACTATAGAGTTGCACTTATAAGGAGAAAATGTTCTTAGGATCTAATGTACAGTCTAATAGCACAACATTATATATATTTAAAGTTGCTGACAGTAAAGGTTAAATACTTTGATCACACATGAAAATATGGCCACTTTTGTTAAAGGCATGAGGTGATGAATACATTATCCCATTCATGGGAACCACCTCATAATGTATATCAAATCAATATATTGTCTACTGTAAGTATATACAATTATGTTAGACAATTGACCCTCAAAATAGTTAAGAAAAGTCTTTACCCATGGTAAAATAAGCAAACACTTTTCTTCACAGAAAATAATTTGTTTTTACAAGGACCACTGATAATTGCTATTCACAAAAATAATATCTGATCTTAGAAGAATTTATGTGTGCTTGTTTCATACACAATAACATTTAGCGATATGTGCCTGTGGTCCTCATTCTCTTTGATTGATTAAGAGGAAGACATTGATCAAGATAGAGTTGACCAGAAGCAATTCTATGGTTCACTCCAGGTCAAAGGATTTTTTCAGGAAAATAAATTAAAATGCAAACAAACTCTTTTATGTTTCTTTTAAGCCATTGTAAATATCAAATAAGATTAGATGATTTTACGTATATATGTACACAGACACAGAAACACACACACACACACACACGCACACTGTTCTTTTAGAGAGCAGGCACATCTGCCAGTACTCAGGGCTTACTCTTGGCTTTATGCTCAATAATCAATCTTAGCTGTGTTTGGACACCATTTGCAGTGTTGGGGTTCAAACCCGTGTCAGTCTCATGCAAGGCAAATGTTTTATCCACTGTCCATCTTTGACCCAGATGATAGTATTTTCATGTCTATATCAATTTTTAAAAAAAATTGCATTTGGTAATCAGACATTGTTTGATAATCAGATATTTGGGGGTGGGGGAGGGGAAAACCTGGGAGAGAGGGAGGGCAGATCCTGTCAGTGCTCAGGGGAGCTTTCATTACCAGGATCAAAATCAAGGCTCCTGCATACAAAGAATGTTTTCCAGCTGTTTGAGCCTGTCCCAAGACCTTGGTAATACGATACTTAAAACTATTTCCTAAATGGATAACTCCGAATTTTCTCATTTAAATGAAAAAAAAAGTCTACTTACTTCCTTAACAAATTTTGAAAGGTAATCATGTTAAACTATTTCTTATCAAATAAGTTGAAGCTGCAGCCACATGAAATATTATCCTCATTGTAGACGTGTGTACACGTTTTAAAACATAGCCACTAAATTCGTGCAAGCATTCATTTTTAAAGAAATTTTCATCCCTTAAGTTTTCATTGATTTAGAGATTTAGTCATGTGTTGGTTTACATTTTCCTTATCAATATTTTTGAAATTTTTTTCATAATGACTTTAGGAATTATTTTTTTTTTGCAATTTTTTTCCTCAAATTTCTCTAATAGGTATCATAGGAAAAGATGAGATAGTACACAAAATACAGACAGATAAAGTTCCGTAATCTCCATGTAAGGGACTTAGAAATGTGCTTTTTGTTCATTTGTATTAATAAAGTCCCCAACTGATTCTCATTAGAGAAGACGGTAATTATGATTTCAAGTGTGAGTTTCCTAATGCTAGTTTTGTTAGCATATTCACACTGCAGCACTGTCGTCCGTTGTTCATAGATTTGCTCAAGTGAGCATGGTAACATCTCTATTGTGAGACTTGTTGTTACTGGTTATGGCATGTTGAATACACCACAGGTAGCTTGCCAGGCTCTGCCAGGCTCTGCAGTGCAGGCGGAATACTCGGTATCTTGCCGGGCTCTCCAAGAGGGACGGAGGAATCAAACCTGGGTCGGCTGCGCGCAATGCAAACGCCCTACCCGCTGTGCTATGGCTCCAGCCCAGCTTATTCACAGACAGTATAAACAGACCAATGGACCTGCTTTTAAAAGTACGTCTGGTGATGGATAGCTGAATGATTCAACACTTAACATTTTCACTTTTTCATTTATCTTTAATTTTTTTCTCAGTTTGTTTATGGGCCATACCAGTGGTACTCAGAGCAGACCCCTTACTCTGTGCTTAGAGCTCACTCCTCATGGGGTTTGGGGAACCATGTGGGATACTGAGGATCAACTTCAGTTCTGCCATGTTCTAGGCAAGCACTTTATCCACTAAGTATCTCTCTGGACCTTCCCATTTTTCTTAACTGCAAGGTGGTCTTTACTCCTCACTTTCTAAAGCCGAAACAATCATCCTTATGCAAAGCAATGGACTATCTTTCTCATAGCAGGAGTCTTGACAAGTTCCACTGGTCTGTACATTCAAGTGCAAGTGATTTATGGGTTCTATCCTTTAGTTTCCACACATGAACCAACATAATCAGCAAGAATAACTGCCCAGAAATAATCTGCCTAATTGGTTTGAAGTGCCATGTCCTCTTTCAGAGCATAAGTAATTTTTTTGAGATTCACTTCAACTATACATATATGTATACATATATATAATTTAACTATATATATCAGAAGCAAACTTTCATATGTATATCCACTTTAAGAACATGAATCTTAACCATCAAATAAATGTTATGGCTAAGCAATTGACCATGTAATTCCTCTAGCCTCAGATCAGTCAAAATGGCTGCTTCACTGTTCTACACATTGCAACTGGTTCATTTTTTATGATGTGGATCATTATAATGCAATAATTCCCTGTGTTAACAGCTCCTATCACCCAGAGTTTCTATGCTGTGGGAGAGAGTTAGGTCAAATGTTGAATCTTTCTGGGTAATTATGAATCTGGCAGGATTCACTTTTTCATCTACTGAGAGCTGTTTATATATTTGGAATTCCTCATTCCCGTCTTTATTAGTGAATTCTATAGCATGGAGTGAAAGCAGACGGTCCTCCCCTCTCCCCCCTACTTACAGCTTTATGGAAGTGCTAAAATATGCAGGAACTGGGAGTCCTTGAGAAGGAAGCAAAAAGGTTTCTACAACTAAATATGGGTGGGAAGTTGTTATTTTTTTTAATGATACCATTGACTTCTTTTTAAGGAATACATTATTATTTTTTTTAGAAGACTGCATTTTCTCAGTGATGATTTAAAATACTTAGCTCACACTGATGAAAGAAATACTTTCCCAGTGATGTGGAACAATCTGATAGAAGACCATATGGGCTCCAATTCCTGTGCATAACGGGACTTGAATTAAGGGACTACAGGAGCCCTAAGTAAGTGCTGCTTCTTGCTTTGTGGCAGCATATAATGTCTTCTTAAAGCATCTTTCCCCTAGTTGTAATTTCTTTCTTTTTTCTTTCTTCCCTTTTTAAATTTTTTGTTCTTACTTTGTGTGTGGAGTGGGGGAGGAGACACCTTCCAAATAAGGTTCAAGATGCCTGGAGGGTACTTCTGTGATTCTCCACCAATCAGGTGAATGGTTCATTGCAGTGGCTTAAGGAGATACTGTTACAACCCTAAGGTGTCTAAAGATTACATTCCCCCACTCCGTTACCGTTCCCCCACCCCAGCAGTGCTCAGGAGATTCCAGGACCGCAGCTGATTGTACTTGGTGATGCTCAGGGATGATCTGAGGCCAGGGACTGAAATGGAGTTGTCTTCATGCAAAGCATGCTCCTTAACCTCTCTTTGTCCTAACGCCTCTGTTTCCTAGCCACTCTTTGTTTTCCTACAAGGTCATTCAAAGTGGAAACTGCATTCAGGACTTCACCCCATTTTCATAGTCCTACCTGATTCTTCACTGGCTTCCTTTAAAAAAAATATCCACCAAAAGCTTAACTACTTAGTCACCTATCATGGAACACTTAAAAATTATGCATTGCACTTTGCCCAAGAATCTGCTTAGTCAACATCCAGCTGGAATGACAACAAAAATATGTTCCTGTTGAATGCTCTACTGCATGACATGAAGACAGCCGTCTTCAACTACCTTTAAATAAGACATAGAAACCCCAACCCTAAGAAATATGATAAATATTGTGAAAAATAGCCCTAGCACAATATCCATTTTAATATGTAGACATAAGAGGGTACACACCCTGTCAATGGTTGCTGACCCCTGGCAAGAGAAAAGGAGTAATGCCTCACTATCTAACATTTTCCAACTCTCCCGTATCTAACTTGGAAAAAGAACTGGAAAATCATTGGGAGATTTTTTTCTCCTTGATAGTTTTGTGACTCGAGAAGGCAAAAAGCATACAGGTTTTTAAAATACAAATGGATTGACAAGTCTGCATGTCTTTCTGAAGCACATTGTGAAACAGCAGCTCAGGTTTAAAATCTACCTTCCTTCCGCCAACAGTTTATAATGGAAAAATGGAGAGACTGCATACCACCAGGTGTAGCCATAATGTAGTACTATTAGAACTGGAGCTTCATTGTCAGAAACTTCATTTAAATGTCCATAAAACCATCCTGATTCAAAGAATGAACTGTAATAGCTTATAATTATGATAGTGCATAAAGTATGCCTCGCAACCCATTACAAAGCCATAATTTTAGCATAAAAACCATAAACCCAGAGAACAAAACTTAAGAACTTCAAAATAAAATTACAGCTTTTCTAACAGACCAGTAGAGCATACCTTTTTTTCTCCACAATAAATGATTGTCTCGTCTGCCTCCCCCATGCAAAACAAAGGTGGGTTTCTGATTTTTCAGACTTTATACTATAGCACATTCCCAAAGGTGTATTAGAGCTGGGGCATTAATACATTTTCAAACGGGATTTTAATGCCCATTAGAATGAGATCTGGTTCGGGGTGGAAGCACGGTTATTATTCACTCACGTCAAAACGGGGAAATTAGGAGGAAAGGCTTTTGTGCCTGGTCTGTTTAAAAAGCCGCCTCCTGCCATGAGAAAAAGGAATGCCTGTTTTGATCATTAAACCAATGCAGTTAGGACTGAATGAGATTTATCAGTCATTATGTGAAAAGAAGAAAGTGAACATTTAAGAACTGCATTTTTATTAAAATAAGCAGAATAGCTAACTACTTGTCAGCTTTCTTGATTCAAGTTTGGGTTTGCTTTGAAAAAAGCAATTTGACTTTTTCCTTCATAGCTACAGATGATATAGCTGACGTGATTTAATCTGACATTAAATGACATTAATATGACAAATGTTCTTTATGCCTCTTCATATAGATCAGACACACATACACTCTATATGCATAAACATAAACATAGTAGAGATACAAATTTACATTATATGTCTACACACATTATGTATGTATGATGTATAGAGTACAGCTTAAAGAAGCACTTAAAAAAAAAACTGTGCTTTTGGGTCACACCTGGTGATGCACAGTTGTTACTTCTGGCTCATGCATGCAGGAAGTACTCCTGGCGGTGCTCAGGAGACCATATGGGATGCTGGGAATTGAATCCGGGTCGGCCATGTGCAAGGCAAATGCCCTACCTGCTGTGCTATCACTCCAGTCCCAAGATGCACTTTTAAAACCTACCACTCATGGCATGGAGTATTAGTTCCACAGGCTGGAGTACATGTTTTGCATGTGGGAGACTTGAATTCTATCTCTAACACTGTATGATCCCCCAAACACGCCCAAACTTCAAGCACCAAGCCAGGAGTGGCCTCCAAGCACAGCTGGGTATAAATCCCTTTCCACCTAAAACGTCCTACTCATTAATGGCACTAAACTCTGGTGATAAATATGTCATGAGTACACGTGTATGATAGTCCCCAAATTCATACAGTATTATAAATCAATAAATTTTTATTTAAAATTATAAAGTATGCCATTCATCATCATTATTAAAATCCTTCTTATGGACAGATATTTAAGCTTGCTAATGATTTTTTGATATTATTTATGTATGTACACATTTTACCCAAATCCATAAACTTTACTAATTAATATTTTGGGTCAATTTTGAGAAATGGAGCAAAAGATAAGCACATAATTTTTAGGTTTTAGTAGAGTTTGCTAAATTAAAATAGCCAACACGGAGAATTTTGCTTATCCCAATTTTTTTTAAGATGCCAACGTTTTAGAGTGAGAGAATATTAATTTTTTTCCAAATGATAAGACTTGACATAACAACAATCCATATTGACAATGACTTTAGACTTAGCTCTGTTCTATTTGGAATAGAAATAACTGTCTTTCCTCTAGTCCAGAGTGATTGGGAACCTCAGTGATCCTGTCTTCCTTAGGAGCTTTCTTAGAGTCACAACATTGCAAAAGCCATTCTTCGTAGCCTCACGCTTCAAGTCCTTTCAAGATTCTCTGGCCCGCCAGTCTAGAACTTTTTGAGTGATGAAAGAAGCTGGTGGAGGCTTGTGATTTCACAATCATGTTACCAGTGTAGGAAACAGAAGCAAAAATGGTAGGAGATTTCCGAGTGCCTGGAACTCTAGTGGGGTTGCCGGGTGGGGGTGAATGAAGGCTCGTGGGAAACTTAAAGGTTTTCATGACAACTTCAGAGGACACCCAGCAAAGAGCTTCTAGGCACAGGGGGGCATTGGCACGGACTTTGGCAGCAGGGGCTTCTTTGGATGGTAGTGCTCAGAAAGAGAGATGTCTGCCTCTTCTAAGCCAACTCCTAGGACCATGATGGCGGGGAGGGGCACTTAGTCACACCAACAATCAGGTCGAGCATTTGTTTGCTTGTTATACCCATCATCACCCATGCAGCAACAACCGTTGAGCACCTACAGCTAACAAAACCCAAAGGTCTCTACCACGTGAGCTCGCATCCTAGCAGAGAGAGGGCAACTGACTACCAAGAGAATAAACACATAAGTTATGTAGGCTATGGCACACAAGAGAACCTTGTGAAGATAGCATGGCTCGGCCTGAGAACAGCGTCTATGGAATCAAATGCCCGGACTTCTTTCAGTTTTCCACCTGAAGTTATTTCACACATCTAGAAATCGAGTGAAGAGAAATCAAGTTTCAGATATAATATATAACTTGGGTATAATGGCTTTGTATTTTTTATTATAAGTTTTATGTCTTTTGTTTTTTGGGGGGTGAGGTGTTCCAAGAAGTTCTCAGCCCGCTCAGGAGTCTTCCCTGCAAGTATTGGGCCAACCATGTCTGACAGTTCAATGTTAGGGTCCTGTGATTTAATCCAGAAATTCTGAGAGATACTAGGGCACCCCTCCAGCAGTGCTGGGGGTGGGACGTTAGGTTTGTGAAGCCAGGCATTGAACTCAGGGTTTTATGCATACAAAGCATGTAACCACTGGTCCCTGAGCTATCTTTCTTGCCCTGTGTCCATCTATTTAAAATTGAATTTTCATTACAAGCTTAAAATATGGTCTTGAGTGTTTAAGAATTCTTGAAAGCAGTTTTGCTCCTCTTAAATGCTTGTGGATGTCCATGAAAAAAAATTAAGATGTTTTAATAACCCATGTTCAGCCTTAAATCGGCCCCTGAAATCAGACAGAAAATGTAAACGCCAAGATGTATGGTTCTGAAGTGATTATCCTGAACAGGTTTGATAATCACTACATTTCCCCAGTGACTTTATGGTCTTATTTTAAGTGTGGCACTTTTTTCTAAAAAAGCAGAGCTTATGAGAGGTACGGTAGTAAACCTAGTAATTTGTCAACAGTACTTACATTCTGTGGTCGCCAGCTAATAAGTGTAGGAACTATTCAATTCTACAAGGTGGATAATTGGTGCTTAAATTTATTTTTTCACTTGCTACTGTTTAAATGAATCACTTATGATAATTATTGCATGTTTTCACCACCACTCTGAATGAACTTTTATCATAGAGAGATCCTGGCAGAGATGTGGGTGTTTAAAATAGATGTATAGAACAGGGGAAGCAGACAACACATAATCTTAGTACCATACAAAATAACTCCGGAATGACGTGTAAGGTGTTCCTTTATTTTTTTCTTCAGCAAAGGTATTTGCATCAAAATTCTAAATTTGTCATGCAAATAATATTTTCAAAGTGAAAACTTCTTAGAAACTTCATGTAAAATTTCAAATGGCTCATTATAGACACCCAAAGAGTATAATTACAGATAAGATTCAGACACATCTGTGAGTTGCCAATTGCAAAGGAAAACTTTGCTAAATTTTTGCATATCCATCCTTTATCTCTTTTCCCATATTTTTCATATTTTTTGTGAATTTCATAAACATAGTCTCTGACTACTGCATATGCTTGGTTTTCTTCTTCTTTTTATTTTATTTTTTTTTTTATTTTGGGACCACATCCACAGTGCTCAGGGCTTACTCTTGGCTCTGCACTCAGAGATCACTCCTTCCAGGCTTGGAGGACCATTTAGGATCATTTTGAACCATTTAGGGTCCTGATAATCAAAACCAGGTCAGTTGTGTGCATGGCAAGTGGGCAAGTGCCTTACCTGGTATACTATTGCTCTGACCTTTTTTTTTTTTTTAACTATTCTGTCTTTTCCATTTTCAGATCTTGGGTGCTCTCACTGTGAAGTACAGAATCACTGTATCTATCCATTCCCTTTGCCCTACACGATCAACTTCATTAAATTCATCTCAAGAGTAGGATGATCCCAGCTGATGAGGAACTATTCCAGATTTTAACAATGGCATCCTGGAGAAATCCCTCTACCAGATGGGAAGAAGAGTCCAGGTTGCAGGAGATGGAATTGATTGTGGAAATGGCATAATAGTCATAGAGCATTGCCAATTATAGACTGTAGCACTGTAGTCCTGTTGTTCATCGATTTGCTCGAGTCAGCACCAGTAACATCTCCATTGTGATACTTCTTGTTATTGTTTTTGGCATATCAAATATGCCACGGGTAGCTTGTCAGGCTTTGCTATGCGGGCAGGATGATCTTGGTAGTTTGCCTGGCTCTCCGAGCGGGATGGAGGAATTGAACCCGGTTGGCTGCATGCAAGGCAAATGCCCTACCCACTGTGCTATTGCTCCAGCCCGCTGTGCTGTCGCTCCAGGGATTCCCCAGGTAGCTTAGCGGCAAGGCTTTTGCGTGCCACGTGGGGGACGTGAACGGTCCCGGTTATTACCAAAAATAAGGGCTGAAAACGACATGATTTTTTTTTCTGTCAAAGAATACAGCATAGATTTCTTGGCTTCCATTATGGATGTCTTTATGGATGTCTCTATTTCTTTCCCCACCTCTGAAATTTAATACCATGATTAATAGTTGACAGTAATGGATCACAATGATTGATTTCTCCAAACGATGTGTCTTAAATAGGCAACTCAGGTGGATTTCACTTGTGAGTATTAATAATCTGTTTTTGACTTTGCAAGTGAATTAACGTTTGCGTTTTGTATCAACACAGAGAAGATTTAACATGTTAAAAGTCTGCTACATGAGCATTACAGGGTTAGAGCATTGATTTTAGAATAATGGGAGTATATTTTCATGAGAAAAATTCAGTGTATTGTTCTCTTTAGTACTTTAGAAATATGATCCATATGATCCAATATATGATCAGATTTACCATGGAATTGGTATATTCTTGTAAATATATTCTAGGTGGGTTTTCAAACTCTTTCAATCTAGGAAAACCTTAACCAGAGTCAGTTGGTAAAATCAGTTGACACAATATACATGTGAATTTATGCGTTGACAAGTCTATTACAATTCTGTCATAAGAATGTATAGAAAACATTTATAAATAATGATGAAATATGCAGTGCTACTTATTGTAATTTTCCCCTAGTTAGCTGTTATTTCTTGCAGACTTTTCTGAATTCTCTTTTCCACTTCCCGTTGCCGAGTGGGTGTTGTGTCGGTGGGGCTGGAGAGAACGTGGTGTTGCACACACAACTGTCTATGGTGCTCAAGAATATTAGGCTCTAGTGATTACAGGGGTTGCACTTTTTCCAGTTGTGGCAATTGCACATGTGTTTGCCAGGGCTCACATTCAGAAGAGGTATACACATTGTCATTTTAAACCATGCCAGGAAATACTGTGATTCTCATACATGGACTTGTCTGGGGTCACACTTCCTGGCTATGGTGTTCACACATGTCTTTAGTAGTGGAACTCACAAGGGTCACCCCCTTCGGACAGGGGGTGGTTATACTCACATGGCTGGAAATTTCTGTGACATAGACATAGAGGATACAAGAGATAGAATGTCTAGGTTCAAGCAGTAGAAGTTTCTTTTTGTTTGTTTGTTTGTTTGTTTGGGGGCCACACCTGACAATGTTCAGGGGTTACTTATGGTTTTGCAATCATGAACTACCATGATCTAGACCATATGGGATGCTAGAGATCAAACTTGGGTTGGCTGTTCTAAGATAAACACCCCACCTGTTGAAGTATTGTTCCGGCCCCCTGTGAGGGTTTCAGAATCATGCTTGGTACATGTGAGACTTTGGGGATGAGAATTCAAACACATGTATTAGTAAGGCAGTTATTTGAAGCTACTGTGCTATTATTTAAGACATATTTTGTAGGCATTTTAAAGAATTCTTGACAAACTCTTATTTGTGGCCAATATCCACCTGAAACTGAACCAAGATTTAACAGAGTTACCGATTTAGCTTGTCCCCCAGAAGAAGTATTGTTATGAAATTTGTAATATACTGTTAAATGATTTCTCAACCTTGCATAAATTATGCTCACTATATTGAAACTGCTTTCAATTTTAGCTCATGGAATATCACATACTTTTTAAATTAAAATGTTACTGTGAATGTTTTTCTATTATTTAGTTAAGTCTTAGACAACTGTTAGATGATCATCAAAACATTACACTAACCCTTGTCATTTAGTGTATGTAAATTATAGGTTTATTGGGCTAAGTGTTTCCATCATAGAAAAATTTTAGGACACTTGTTGAGATACGGGCAAAATACACAAAGCTATACATATTTAATGTATACAGCTTGATCACTTTGTGGATGCATGAAATCATCATTATATATCCATCAACTTCTTAAGTTTTCTCCTATGCTCTTCTTAATATCATTTTGTGTAAGAAGAACATTTATTTTCAGCAGAATTCTAAGTACACAATAGAGTATTCCTGAACATAAGCTCTTTAATAGATCTCAGAGCTTGTTCATATTGTGTAACTACAATTATTTTTCTGACTAATACCTCCCTTTTCCCCACTACTCTTTGCTGCTGCAGTAAACACAGTGACCCTCTGAGTCTACAAGTTTGACTACTTTAGATTCCAACCATAAGTTATCATCTCTCATTGTAATGAACTCATTTTTCTTAGCATAATGTCCTCCATTTTTTCCTTAAGTGGACCTGGCTCTGTTCTTTACAAAGGCTGAATAATACTACATTTTATGTTAATATCGGAGCTTCTTTATCACCATTGTTAGCTTTTAATCTACTGATACAATGTCGGCCAACAGAGCTGGGAAAACATGTGCAGTGGTTGTAACTAGAGTTTTATTTTTCTTTTGTTTTTTACCATATAGATAACATAGATTAAAAAAATCACAGTAATTAGGAAGTGACACATTTTAACATACACTACTGTTACATAAAATATATGCAACTATATTAATATAATTATACAAATATAATTATATTGTATATAATTATACAAATTTATACAAAATTTACAAACTTATACAACATTTACAAATTTATATAAAATATTTATATTTCAATATCACTGTCACTGTCATCCCGTTGCTCATCGATTTGTTCGAGCGGGCACCAGTTAACATCTCTCATTGAGAGACTTATTGTTACTTTTTTTGGCATATCCAATATGCATGGGTAGCTTGCCAGGCTTTGCCGCGCGGGCTCAATACTCTCAGAAGCTTGCCGGGCTCTCCGAGAGGGGCGGAGGAATCAAACTCGGGTCTACCGCGTGAAAGGCGAATGCCCAGCTGCTGTGCTATCGCTCCAGTCCTATTACAATATATTATATTTGCAATTTATATTTGTATAAGGTTTTCATATGACTGTTTTAACAAGGTTTTGGAACACTCCCAAAAGGCTGTTAATTTTGTGCATTGGTACAAAGCAACTCTGGCACATCACTGAACTAATCTGAAGAGACTTTGTTGATGCAGGAAAGTGCATCCACTTCCTCTTGCCTTCATCACAATCATTCTGTCCCAGCACTTGACATTCCTCCCAAGCTCTTTGCATCCTTTCCACAGTGTCTTCCCTGCTGCCCTCACACGCCATCGGTCTATTTCCCAGACAGAGGGATCTTATGACCAGGCTGGCTCCAAGATTTCCCTTTTTCTTTTTCTGTTCACAAAGTTGTTCACAAAATATTGATCACATTCAATATGTTGACACCAATTCTATCACCATTGCACCTTCCCACCACCATTATTTTGAAATTCCCTGCCACCACTCAGACCTGCCCAAAAGGCAGAAGCTAGAGAATTTATTTTGTATTGCTTGTTATGCATAGCAAAAGATGTAGCACAGCGGGGGCGAGAGTGGCTGCGTGCTCCTGGAATTATAAAATTTTAGATAATTAGGGTCTGGAGAAATCTCCACAGGGAGCTGCTCAGTTTGGGGATTCTCTTGTGTCTCTCTCTGGATCATGGCCATTAAGGAGCTTAACTGGCAGCCAGAGGAAGTTCCTGGGCATGACCCCCAGGGTCCCATAGGGATGGGGTCATAAGAAGGACAGGCCCATCCCCTATCCCTCGAGGCCTGGAGTTTGCTGTCACTGCTGCTTCCACATACATGAGCTTCTCATTGGGTTCTGGAAGTTGGCAGCTGCCGAGATTCCTAGGGGTCGGGTGGAGGGACTACGCCTGCTCCTGTCTCAGGCACCAGGGTGAGACGGGCTTGGGGCCAAGTCTGGAGGCGTCTCTGCAGCGAGCTGCTTGGTTCTGAGATTCTTGGGTGTAAGACTTCCCTTTATTCAGTTTGTCTCCGTGTCTCCTAATGTCGCTCACAATTTATTTATTTATTTATTTATTTATTTATTTATTTATTTATTTTGGCTTTGGGGAATTACACTCTGGGATTACTCTTGGTTCCCGACTCAGAGGTCACTTCTAATAGTGCTTTGGGACCAACAGTGGTAGGGATAAAATCTGTATTGGCAAGTACCTAGACCCCTTTACTACATCTCTTAGGCCCCTGCTGTTCACAAAGTAAACCCACCCAAAGGAAACCAATCCTTCATGCCTGTCCCACGGACTCAATTTTATTGACATCCCTGCCATTTGTCCTATCACTTGTGCGGCTTCGCTCCTGCCTCGTTGCATACTTGCAGATCTTCCCACATACTCGGAGCTTCCTTGCTTAGTAGCCCCAGCTTTCCCTTCCTTGGTTGAGCATACAGACACCTCTAACTCGAACACTCTCTACAAGACTCTATCTCCAACCTCCTCAAAGGCACTTCTTTGACCACCTGAGAAAAACTAACATGACTTCAACTCCTCCCCACCACCCCCTACCACCCCTGCCACACATATACCCTGGCTTTTTCTCCTCTCTAGCCCTGAACATCTTTGTTTTTTATAGTCTGGATTAGCATTGACCATATTATATATTCATTTATTCTCTAATCTCCCTAATGAGACACATATTTATCTAAGAAGAGACTAAAGATGGATTTTGCTATATCTCCAGTGCCTAGAAAATAATAAGCATGAGTAAATATTAGTTGAAAGCATATGTGGATCTTAATTGTTTTTCCTTTAAAAACTGTCCATTTAGAGTAAAATCCGTTACTCTTTGACCTTGGATAAGTCGGTTTAGTGGACTGAGGGAGTAGGAAGGAGCCAAATTCTCTCAGCTAGGAGTGGATGTATCCACTCAGAGGACTGTTTTTTAATTAGCACAAGGATGTCATATGGATTGGAGGTGGTCCTTTTCAACTCATTAACAAATTATTATATTTTTATCTTCAATACATTAAAATTATACTAAAATTGTTTTCTCATCACTTTGTACCCATATATTTCTAATTACTTAGGACAATCTGAACTTGCTATCCATCTGTTTGGAAGCAAGAGTTGTGGCTATGACTAAGAATCAGAATATCATGATTTTATTGAGAGTGGGTATCTGGATAATTAAAATTTGAAAACATCTTTGAAGAGATTGATACATGACTAGTAGAAATGAGAAGAGGATAAAGAAGGGTATTTAATAATGGGTGTGGCTCTGGAGAGACAGATATACAATGAGTAAGGCACTTGCCTTGCATATGGTTGACCCAGGTTCGATACCCAGCATCCCATATGGTCACTTGAGCACCACCAGGAGTAATATCTGAATATAGAGTCAGGAGTAACCCCTGCACATCACCAGGTGTGACATGCCCCCCCAAAATAACTTAAAAGAAAAAGAATAAAAGTAGAATAAAGAAATGAAAGGTAGAAACTACTTACAGTATTTTAGAAATGATAACAAGTATAAAAGTAAATCAAGATATTTTTATTCTTACTATGACCTAGAAATGAAATAAAGTATAAGGACAGAGAAGGTAATTAAAATTCATCGTGGTGATTGCCCTCATAGAGTATTTGTAAACAGTCTGTTTAGAAATTTACACTTCATGTACCAAGTTTTATCAATGCAAAATTATTGTGAACATAGTTTCATTTTTATTTTTTTCAGCATGGCTTTTTATCTATGGCCAGGAAATCAAACATGGTAAAAAAAATTGAGCTTAAAAAGTACTACCTATTCCTAGTTCATTTATATTATAGTGAAGTGGCCATGAGGTTGAGGGGTAGCTTTATGCAAAGGTTAAATTGCTGACTATAGATATTTCCTTCAGATTTTAATTTCTTTATCTGCTTCTTGACCCAGTCACTTATAGTTGGACACTTGAGCCATTTCCATGTCTTGGCTAAGTGCTGTGGTGAACATGGGTCTACGTAGAGCCTTTCCCATTAATGTTTTTTTGTGTTTGGGGGTAAATGCCAAGGAAGGGTATTGCCTGGTTATATGAGAGTTTTTTAAGACGTCTCCATATTTCCTCAGTGGATGAGGGTTCCCCCACCATTACTTGCTGTTGCCATACTTTTTGATACGAATCATATTCCCTGGCATGAGATGGTCTCATTGTTGTTTTGATTTGCATTTCTCTAATCACAAGTGATGATGAGCACTTTTCCATACGCCAATTGGGCATCCATTTGTTTTCTTTGAGAAAGTATCTGATCACTCCTTTTCCCATTTTTGAATGGAGTCATATTGAATTTTTTTGTTATTAAGTTTTTTGAGCTAGACAATAACTCAACTAACTCACTGATGTACCTAAAGCAGCACACATGTGTTTGGTTTTAACATACCTGCTTATATTCCATTATATATATTCTCCATCCCTCTCGGAGAGCCCAGCAAGCTACCGAGAATATCCCACCCGCTCTCCGTGACGTATTTGATATGCCAAATACAGTAACAATGACGGGTCTTATTCCCGTGACCTTGAAATAGCCTCCAGGGCTGGAGTGAAAGCACAGTGGGTAGGGCATTTGCCTTGTACGCGACCAACCCAGGTTCATTTCCCAGCATCCCATATGGTCCCCTGAGCACCGCCAGGGATAATTCCTGAGTGCAGAGCCAGGAGTGACCCCTGTGCATTGCCGGGTGTGGCCCAAAAAGCAAAAAAAAAAAAAAAATGAAAAAGAAATAAAGAGGCTCCGATATGGCACCATTTGGAAGAATGAGTAAGGAGAGACTGCTAAATTCTCAGGGCTGGGATGAATGGAGACATTACTGGTGCCTGCTTGGGCAGATCAATGAACAGTGACTGATGACAGTGATACAGTGATACAGAGATCTGCAAAGAAAGCCTAGTAGTATTTATCTCCTCAGAGTTTTAATGAAAGGCAGCATCTGAAAACTGTTATTAACTTTAAGGAGTTCTTTCTTTTTTTTTTTTTTGGCATATATTGTGACTTTATTCCATTCAGTGCTAGAAATACAAGTTGTCTTGATAACATATTGCTAGTTCTCTGCTTATCTATACCTGAGAAAGTTTCTCTAATTTCAAGAAACTTTGTGATTAAGTTGAGTTCACTTGCATAACACAAGATATCAAATCCCACATTTAAAAAAGAATTTATTAGTGAATTACCTTAAGGTACAGTAGTTACAAACTTACAAACTTTAGTGTTTTCATTTCAGTCATACAATGATCATTTACCCATCAGTGCCCATTCTCCTCCACCAATGTTCCCAATATCCCTCCCACCATCCCCACTTTATCTCCCAGCCCCCCCTTCTGGGGCAGGGCATTCCCTTTTGTTCTCTCTTTTAAAAAGTTTTTTTCAAAAATAGTTTAAATATTCATTAAATGGAGAATTGTATGCAAGGGTAAGTTTTCTTAAGACTCTTAGAATGTTGTCATTGATCCCCAAATATTTCACATTATTTACCAAAGGAAGATTGAATTCTTCCAAAGAACAGGCATACTCATATTTTCAATGAACTCTACATTGATGAGTTATCTGTTCTTTCAAAGTAACCCATTCTTGGGGCTGGAGCGATAGCACAGCAAGTAGGGCGTTTGCATTGCACGCAGCTGACCCGGGTTCGATTCCCAGCATCCCATATGGTTCCCTGAGCACTGCCAGAAGTAATTCCTGAGTGCAGAGCCAGGATAACCCCTGAGCATTGCCAGATGTGACCCAAAAAGCAAAAAAAAAAAAAATCAAAGTAACCCATTCTTTATTTCAAAAGAGAGTATCATATTTCAGAGTAGTCCCCTATTGTGGCCTGCCCTTCAAATCTCATCTAGGTAATTATTTGACTTTGCTGACAAAACCCTGGCTGAGGCACTAAGTTTGACTCTTTATTTGACCTTGTTGGCAAAACTTTGACCAGGGTACTAAATTTGACGCCAACACTTCTTCCCACCACATCGTCATTGCAGGCTCATTTTCTAGAGAATGGGGGAAATGGTAGCTGTAACTAGTTAAAATGAGATTTTATTGGGTAATGCTCCAAAGCACTCACTTTGCATTTCTGCTAACAAAGCTGAACATCCAGCCAAAATATTGGAAAGGAAATACGCAGGCAGAATGAAACGATAGAGGAGACTTGGGAAGTGCGAAGCCAAGCCAAGAAAGATAAAATAGAAGGGGTGCATTCCAGATGGAGAAGTGAAAGAGAAAACTGTTTCTGGCACGTGGGTGAGTGTCTTCTCATCCCACAGTCATATACAAAATCTTGGCAATAGCTACTTCTGTAGTCATATTTGAGTCTATTTTCTTCTCAGACACAGACCTAAAACCCTATGCGGCTACACCAAGAAGACCTGAGGAATGTTTCTGAGTCATCCAACGCTTTGATAAAAGCTAGTATTGACCATTTGGTGGCCCTGGGTTGATGCAGATGGAGGTTAAGGGGACATTTTCTGTGCCAACTGTGGAAATAAAATGACTTTAGAATTTATGCATGGAGCATAGAAATTTGAGACAAATATTTTTGTCAAAAGCTGTCATCATCAGAAAAACAGGGTCTGGAAAGTATTTTAGGTACCATATATGACTAGGAGAGTGAACACACCTATATGTGCTTTTCTCCAAGTAGAACAATCTTCCTTATGCTGCTGATTGTCTTCTATACTGAGATCTTGAAGATCAAGAGAAGCTGATTCCACCCAATTAGCATGAGTGGATTTTTTGAAAACAGACCTGAGAGCATCCCAGAAAGTCAGGGTATATCAGAGACCAGGAGAAAACCAAGCAGAACGTAGTTGCACCGGACAAAAACAAGATCTGGAAAAACTGGTGATAGTGAATTTCTGAGCAACCAGGACTCATTTGTGGTTCCATTCTTTTACTTGTAAAATAGACCATACTCAATTATAATGTATTCAGATAAACACATACAATTCATTGCAAAATTAAACTTTGCTGGCTATATAAAAATCTACAATAGGCTATCTACAATGTGTCAGGTCCATTTGGAGGCAATGGGCATATGAGTGTGAAAAAGCTTAATGGAAATTAAGCTTCAGTGGAGTAAAAGGATATTATTAAATAAAATTTAACATGACAGGTAGCCTAAACTGTTGCAATTAGAAATAAATCAGGGGCTGGGGCTGGAGAGATAGCACAGCGGGTAGGGCGTTTGCCTTGCATGCGGCCGACCCGGGTTCAAATCCCAGTATCCCATATGGTCCCCTGAGCACAGCCAGGGGTAATTCCTAAGTGCAGAGCCAGGAGTAACCCCTGTGCGTTGCCAGGTGTGACCCAAAAAGCAAAAAAAAAAAAAAAAAAAAAGAAAAAGAAAAAGAAATAAATCAGGGGTTGGAGTTATTGTATAGTGGGTTAGGCACTTGCTATGCATGTGTGTGGCTGACCCAAGTGATCCTTGGAATCACGTGTGATACCCCAGCCTCTGCCAGAAGTGATCCCTGAGCAGAGTCAAAGAAAACCCTGAGTAGCACTGCGAGTAGACCAAAACCCCATAATAAATAAAGCAAGGTGAGGACAAATAAACTCTTTTCCATAAAAAACCAAACTGAAAATAAATGAAAAAGTAGAATGAAGGATGCTATTTTAGACAAGGTAGCGTCCAGGAAGACCCCTCTGGCAAGGAGACATGATAACAAACACTTCAAAGTGGTGGTGAGGGTGGGGGAGGAGCATGGGGAAGGCAACTGGGATAGAAAAGGGACCAAAGATGGTTGGAAATGATTACTCTGGACAATAACTGAGTGCTGAAAGTAGGTAAAGCAAACAAACATGATAACCCTCGGTTATCATGTATATATTGCAATATACCAAGTATATTGCAAATACTTATGCTCAGAGAGAGAGAGAGACAGACAGAGACAGAGACAGAGAGATAGAGACAGACACACGGAGAGACAGAGACAAAGAGAGAGAGACAGAGAGAAAGAGAAAAATATAATCAAGAAAATAGGGGCTGGAGTGATAGCACAGCGGGTAGGGTGTTTGCCTTGCACGCGGTGGACCCGGGTTCGATTCCCATATAGTCCCCTGAGCACCACCAGCAGTAATTCCTGAGTGTAGAGCCAGGAGTAAACCCTGTGCATCGCCAGGTGTGACCCAAAAAGCAATAAATAAATAAATAAATAAATAAATAAATAAATAAATACCAAACAAAAGGAATTTGAAGGATGAGAAATAGATAAAAGGTATTTTACAGAGAGGGAAGCAAGGACCACGGATTGTCTGCAGGCAAACAGCTGGGTATGTTGAGGATAGCTCCCATGAGAAGTGACTCTATGGTGGAGATGCAGAAAGAAAATGCCAAAGATGAGTCCGGGGGAAGGCTGTGAGGGCAATATTTTAAGGGACTGGAAGCTGTGCTGAAGACTTTGGATTTTTTTTTCTTAAGGGAGAAGAGATTTGAAGAAGTTTTAAAAGAGATAGTAAGAAACTAGAGTTGCATTTACTCTGACAGCGATGTGAAGCTTGGAATGGGCAGAGAAAGGTCATGCATTATATTTTTATAGTGATCTCAAAGTCTAGAGAGTCTTATAAATCTTCTTATTCATGCCGTGATGGTTCATTTCATGTGTCAACTCATTGAGGCCAAAAATGCCCAGAGTAAACCTCATTGCTAAGTGTGTTTGTGAGAATATTTCTGGGTTTGAGTAGTGTTTTTTTTTTAATTTTTTTTTATTGAATCACCAAGTGGAGGGTTACATAGTTCTCAGGATTATGTCAGTTATACAATACTCAAACACCCTTCCCTTCACCAGTGCCCATCTTCCATCACCAACACCCCCCAAGTATATCTGCAGCCCCCCTCCCACCTCCCCAGTCCCCACCCTTGTACATGATAAGTTTCACTTCGTTTACACTTTATCTCGATTACATTCCATGTTTCAACACACAACTCACTACCGTTGCTGGGGTTTCCCCCCAAAAAGAAAAAGACAGTCCTATTGCCAAGGAAGCATTTGATAGTTCTCCATTGCTAAGAATATAGAGATATTAAGTCCCGCTGTTTGTTACATAACTTTTCTTTTTCCCCCTTGCCCCGCGCCACCGAGTTCACGCCTGTTTAGTAATCACCACGCTGTCTGACAAAGGGAAAAAAAACCGAAGAGGATGGTTATTTCCCATCATCAGCCGGTGTGGGGCTCTGGCTTAGTTGATAGTCTAGTCGAGTGTCTGCAAGCAGTTTCTTGAACCAAAGGTCTTGCGCTGGTATCGGCTCTGGCTCGAGATTCCACCAGCGTCCTGCTGTTCCATGTACATAATTTTTCCCCTTATATCCCATTCCCACGCCACCAGGTCTGTTTGCTTAATGGACATCACACTATGTTTGACACCATGCCGCGTTTCTTCCTGAGAAAGAAGGATATTTCTTCTCAGCCGGCGTGGGGATATAGCTTAGTTCAGTCTAGAGAGATGGCTACCACTTTGATTGCCTTCAATATTTCAGCAAAAGACTTACTATTCTTGTTAGGATCTCCCACAAAAGTCCGACCCATTAAGAAGGAACCATTACATATTGCTGATACTAAGATGACATTAGGTTGCGTGGCCGCAGCAGCGGCCGCGCGGTTTTGGGTTTCTGTATAAAGTCCAGGGAAAATTCTGCCTGAAATTCTATCACTACAATCTTTTACCCTTTTATGGTGCTCATAAGATGGGAAAACCTAGAGAAATACCGGGCCCCGGCACGGGGGGCCTGGCGGAAACGTTCAAATCACATACTTCACCGCGCCCGCAGCCCCAGTATGACTGAGGAAGACAAGGGAGCTGCTTTGGACACCAGCAGCCCGCCAGCAACCTGAGTAGTGTTTAAATCAGTGGACTCACGGATTGTCCACTCTTTAATGTGAGTCATCATCTATAGGATAACATAGCCTCAGTAGTTTAGGTTTATTGGGTTACTCCCATTACAGTGCTCCTATTCCTCTTTGTTTATTTGTAGCTTCTTTCTTGGTGTTCTGTTGACTTGTAAATAATGTTTTTCTCTTCTCCTTGAGTCCTTTGCATAGTTTATTCAGAGCAAGTCCTTTTTGTATGGACACAGGAAGACTTAACAAATGTTATGCTTTTGTAACCTGGGAGTCATTTGACTCTACATGATATTTTCCTCCAGGGCATCTGTTCTCTTGACCTAAGCCTCAGCTGCCCTTACTTCCTAGCACCCCCAAAGCACGGTCCCGACGTGGGACAAGAAGGACCCAGGGCAAGCGGTGAGTTGTGTGCTACCCTGGCATCGAGATGGGCCTGGCCAAAGTGCCTAATGCTTAACTATAAGTTAAGAGCTTGATCATGGACAAATGCTGTCATAATCCAAACAGTGATACTAGATTTGGACCCTGCTAGGGTGAGGAATGATTAATCTGGCCTGAGTGCTGTGGTCTGAGCCTGTGGCAAGATGTTGCCAGGAGAGCTGCCTTGCAAGCCTCAATGTATCCCTTGCTATGTCCATACAAAAATAACTAGTATTGAGATGTTAATAAGTTCCTGGACTAAGGAAAAGAGAAAAACATTATTTACAAGTCAACAGAACACCAAGAAAGAAGCTACAAATAAACAAAGAGGAATAGGAGCACTGTAATGGGAGTAACCCAATAAACCTAAACTACTGAGGCTATGTTATCCTACAATCATCCACTTCATAGAAGTCCTAATCAAACTTGTGTGAGAAAGGAGAAATATGGGGAAGCAAGCCATGTTTTTTTCTTCTTGCTTCATTGCTAGCATTGGTTTTCACTTCTTTCTTTTTCTGGTTCTTGGCCTTTAGACCTGAACTGGAATCCGTACCAGGAACTCATGTGGTTCTCAGGCCTTGGAACTCAGACTGAATTATAGTTTTCCCAGCTCTCTAGCTTGCAGATGGCAGAATCTGAAACTGTTCACTCTCCATAACTATGCAAGGTAATTCCTTATAATAAATCTCCTCACATGCACATATGAATGGTTCGGTCTCTCTGCACAATACTAATACCCAATAGGATCTCCCTCCCCCATAAGTAATTTTGAAAAATTATATTAAAATATTCATAATGTGTTTAAATACTTGCAAGGCATAATTTTCAGCCTATTAAAATATTGCATTTAAAAATAATTAGTTCATTCTATTTAAAGTATGCAACAGAGTTTAAATTCTAAGGTTATTTGATTCCCACCATCATCAATTTTAAAAAAACTATCATAATTGCTTTTAACAGTTTTAACAGCTGGCACCTTCCCTTCAATTTCCTTCTCTTACTCTAATATATTTTAATGATTTGGAAGAGTTTTTTAGATAGCCTTTTCATATTTTCACCAACAAATACACATAGACTTACAACACATGCATATATATGTACATATATATTGCCTATTTATACCATTTACTTATAATTATGCATAACATGTTGTTAATACGATTGTAGTTAGAACCAATCACTAGTAGCTTGCAACTGTTCCTGGTTCATTTTAAATTTTGCCTTATTAATTTTCCCAACCACCCTTGAGATAACTTAGAAATCTTATTTAGATGAACATGGCTGGAATGAAGGGAATTTCATTAGAGCAAAATCACTTTATTGTTTGGGCACCTTCAGTGTTAGATTCCAGAATCTGAAAGTGAGTCCTCATTTTTCAGCCAGTTATTTCTTTAAATTACTTGAAAAATACTTGAAAGCACTTAAGCTGAGAAGAGATTTGCTACCTATCCTCAGGAATCAGGTTTATTTAGTGTTGTGTAGACATTGCATCCTTCAGGCACTATGGAGAGATGGCTTGGGAGAGTTTTTTCATCTTTTCCCAACTCACTGTGGTCCCTGCTAATTGTATTTCATTCCTATACCCTCCCTGTCCCACCACTTCACCTTCTAGTCTTTTTGCCATGCCCCCCTTCCACATCATTAGCTATTTTCACTGGTGCCCCCATGAAATATCTGGAGGGCACTGAAGGGAAGCATTATAGCCTCTGTCTGAGGTTGCTGGGTTTTGCTTCCTTCTATTAAGGTAGAGAGGGTCAAATCACCAGAAAACCCTTTGATCTTGTCACAATTTCAGGCAAACAAAATTTAAGAAAGATTACCATAGAAATTGAAGATGTAGAAAACAGCTATACGTCTATCAATCTATCTATCTATATATATATATGCACACATATACATATATATTATTGAGATAATGCTTATTTACAACACTATTTTGAGTTAAAGTTCACATATTTGATAACATACATTATCCCAGCACATCTAATACCAATACCAAAGTATTGATATCCTTTATCATAGTTTTATCCACGTTGTATCCCACCTTGCTTTTCTGCTGGGAATCTCAAATCGGCAGTCAGAATTCAAGTATTTGTTTTGCTCTTGTACTGTCTGTTTCTTTGCTTCACTTGTATAATCCCACATATGAGGGAGTGGAATGATACATCATTTGTTATTCTTAGGGTTCCTCTTGCTGAACATATCACTGCTTTGGTGTTCAGAGAACCTTTCTCCTCTCTCAGGGTATATAAACCCCACTCCTATTCTCTAATTTGTCCTTATTTCCTCTTTCGACTCTGGCATTTAATAATTCCCCAGAAAAGAATACTTTTGACTTGTCCTCAAGCTTCTTGACCTTTTCAAAAGTTGCCTTCAACAATGTATAAAATGGAGTCTCCAAAATATTAAGAGATTATCTGTGGCCATAACTTGAAGCTAGAGACTAGTTTTTTTGTTGATCAGATCTCTGTGGCAGTCACTGTTTGACAGATTAGGGTAGGTTTTTGTGGGGTCAGTATCCATTTTTTTAATCCCCATTAAGACATCCCAGTAACATCTTAGAATAATGCAGCCTAAGAGAATAGATGGGCTGAAGCCATAGCACAGCGATAGGCATTCGCCTTGCACGAGGTGGACCCGTGTTCGATTCCTCCGCCCCTCTCGGAGAGTCTGGCAAGCTACTGATAGTTTTGCACCCGCAGGGCAGAGCCTGGCAAGCTACCCATGGTGTATTCGATATGCCAAAAACAGTAACAATATGTCTCACAGTGAAATGTTACTGGTGTCTGCTCGAGCAAATCGATGAGCAATGGGATGACTGTGACTGTGAAGAGAATAGATGGTGGCAGGTGCTTAATGGAATGCCCACAGATGATTCACCTGCTGATAAGCATAATTTTACCAAACATGTATATATATATATATATATATATATATATATTGCTTTTTGGGTCACACCCGGTGATGCACAGGGGTTACTTCTGGCTTTGCACTCAGGAGTTACTCCTGGCCGTGCTCAGGGGACCATATAGAATGCTGGGAAGAGAACCCGGGTTGGCCACGTGCAAGGCAAATGCCCTACCCGCTGTGCTATTGCTCAAATAAATATATATTTTAAAGTTGCTATAAGAGAAAAAGCCCATTCTATTTCTATCCTTGAAATTTTAAAGCAATTGTAAAGTCATATTGGTGGAGAAAATGTTATTTAAATTTAAGCAGGCTAGCATCCCTCTAAAAGATACATTTTTGAAGGATGCAGAAACTATTTTGATATATTAACTTTATACCAGAAGTGTTCAGAGCTTGCTGGTTGAATGATCTGTTGCAACATGACCGTTTGTATTAAACCTTCATATTTTAGCTTATCTGACAGTACTTTTTAGTGCAAAGTCTCATTAGGAATTTTACATGTTTTCACAGGTAGAATGGTAGAAAATTGATTACTGTTGTTTTGTTTGACAAATTCTTGGGTTCCCAATTTTTTTGCATTTTCCTATCACCAGGAAATGAAATGTTATCACTTTCCAGGCCTTTGCTGTCAGAAGAAAACAGAGTTTTTCTGAAAGCTCTGGGTGATGTTTGTGAATATTTAATCATAGAGGTGGTACAATGGCCTCATTTACTGTGATATGTCAAAATTAATTTCATGGTGTTCTGTCAAGGAAAGAATCTTACCATATGCCCTCAAATAAAAATGAATGAGTTAGGAAAAGTCTGACAAGTTTACCTAATTGTGCAAAATCTTAGGATGCGAGATTTCTTCAAATGAAATTGGAATCATTCATCCCCCAAAATTGAGTTTAATTTATTTCTGTTGTTAAATAGAATTTTAAAAATCTGCTTCTATCTGCTTATGCTTCCAAATTCACACTGAATATCTTTAGTACAGAGTCTCATGTTTTTATTAGAAATGCATTAAATACAAAATTACCTATGAATAAGAAAGGAAGGAGGAGTACCTGATGGACATACTTAAAAGGATGCTAAATGCTTGGATTGGTGTTGCAGTGAACAGATTCTCCAAGAACACATCTGCTCTCTGGGACCATGATGATGTTATACACCAATGCGTCACCCAATGCATGTTTAATGGCAGTCTCAGAGAAAATCCAATTCTGCTTGCACACAAAAAACTACAGACGTTGCTGAATCAACCAAACTCTCTTTGGTTCTGTAAACATTTGGAATGCAAGTGTTTTTGTGGGTGCATTTCTGAGACAAAATCTTTCTCCTTTTGTCATCTGTTGTTTAAAAATATCTAGTAGTCAACTTTACTAATGTTTTAGATTTTCTCAAACCAAAGTGATAAAGGAATTTTTTCATGTATTCTTTTAGCATTTGTATGGCTTCATTTTTTATTTGCATAGAGATGTCTGACCTCATTGGAGTTTATTTTTATGTATAAACCAGATCCAAGTCAACATCCTTCCAAAGAGTTATCTGCTTTTATTCATGATGTTTAGGAAAAGGCACACCATATTCTCATTGTTTTATGCCTTTCTTGCTTCTAAATTTATCTATGTGCTTGGGTCTGTTCTGATTTTTTGTATGTGCCTCCCCAATCACAGTTTACTACTTAAATGTTGTAGTTAGATATGATTGGATAGTTTGACACTGAAAAGAACTGTACCTCTTCCTCTCTCCTCTCTGCTCATCTTTGCCTGTGTTCCTCCTTCTGTATATTCCACATGGAGGGGTTAGGAGTAAAGCATTTTGATTTCTGTAACTCACTCTCAAATGAACAGATGCACATGTATTTATACAGAGATAAAGTGAATGTGGTAAAATATCATCTAATGGTGAATATTGAGAAAGGGTATATGGGCATTCTCTATAGGACTATTGAAATATTACTTGAAGGTGGGAATTTTTCAAGCAAAACTTTGGGGAGGAAAATCAAAGAAATAAGTTAGGGGAAAATAAAATAAAAGTTTTTCTTGCACCATTAACTCTTTGTGAGACAGTGGGGGAGGAAGCTGGGCTCTGGGCTTTTCTATGTATAATTTTGAATATTATTTTGAAGAACATAAATATATGAATTATTCAAAATGGTAATTATTGGTGATAACTGACAATTAGTGAGAACTCATGCTATGTGAGGTCGGGAGCATTTTGACCTTTACATTAGAGAAAAGGATTGCAGTAATAGAGAAATTTAAGCATTTTCTGTGATAGCCCAACTGTAAGATGGTTTCCAGTATTCCCATCTTCTAAAATTCACAGAACTGCATAATTCCATCTCTCTGGAAAATGGTATATACTATGTACAATAAGTTGCTTCTGCAAAATATAATACATAAACAGTGATGAGATGTCACTTTGTTCATCTGGCTACAAAGGACAAAGCAGAATGTTTTGTTAGGACATTTTCTTTATGACCTTCATATCTAGTAATCTTTGAAGAAACAAGACAAAATATTAGAGTAGTCCAAATCACGAGGAACAGAGATGGTCTTCAGATATAGTATTTCAGGTCCTCATTTCAACAACCTTCAAGGAATTGACTTGAGTCCACATTTGCATGAGCAAACAGATTCTTCTACAGCTGAATCTTGAACTAACCTCAGTCCACATTTCATGAGTGAATAGATCCTTCTAACAATTGAATCTATAGATGAGACTCACAGAAACTATTAGACAATAAAATGATGTTGTATTAAGTTGCTAAGTCTTGGGGTAAAGATGGGTAACTGTAGAAAGTTGACTAACGGATAATAGGAATAGCAATAGAAATGAATACACTTGACTTATGTCCCATAGCTAGAATAGTGGGTGTGGGGTTAAAATCCAGGAAGTTTGACACTAATCCTTGCATAGTGCTATCTGGCCATTTATCAACTGTTTCTTCATCACTGAGATATATTCTGACTTTGACTACAGCATTTATCTCTGAACCTGGCATTACTGAATGCCCTCAATCACTATTATAGTCAAATGGGGTCCGTGATAAACAAAATTTTATGCAGTGAATTATCACTGTATCATTGTCATCCCATTGCTCATCAATTTGCTTGATCGGGCACCAGTAACGTCTCCATTGTGAGACTTGTTGTTACTGTTTTTGGCATACTGAATATGCCATGCATAGCTTTCCAGGCTCTGCCATGCAGGCGAGATACTCTCAGTAGCTTGCCGAGCTCTCTGAGAGGGGCGGAGGAATTGAACCTGGGTCGGCCACGTGCAAGGCGAATGCCATACCCACTGTGCTATTGCTCCAGCAGTGAATAATTTGCAGTGAATTAACAAAGTGAAATTCTTTTCCATTTAATGGATTTTAATTGTATAAAAACAAGAAATGTACACAATATGATTCCTTCAAACTCTTACAGACTTGTTTATGCTCACAGTAACATAAACACCACCAATTTGCACATATTTTTAGGTTTCAAATCTATCTTTCAGGAATATGAATCAGGGACTACACAAGACTCTAATTTGAGCTTAATACCTTTAATAAACACCTGTTAAACACCAACATCTCTCTCTGTATGAAGCCCTTGAACTAAAATGCTGGAGAAACCAGTGTAGGAGGTAAGTCCAAATGCAACGACACTACCCAATGATTGATATGTAATTTATTTACGTTTTGAGTGGTCAGAATAGAAGACAAACTAACAGTCATATGGGGTGTTGTTCCACTGGTGGACTCACTGACTCTTTGGGCACAAATGCATGTTTATAGCTTGAGCTTTTGCAAGTCTAGAAATCCATAAATGTTCATTCAGGAAAATAAGGATTTTGCTTGATGGCTTTAATTGCAAAGTGATTATGAGAAAAAGTTCAAGTGAAACTACTTGGTGGATCAAAAGTAGGGCACATTATTGATTTTAGTGACTCATTGAGCAAAATGGGATAGAGGCTTGACATTAGAAAAGGAGACACAAATGAAAACCAGAGAATTGCTAACTGAGAGTGACAACTGGAGGCACAATTTAAAGCATTCTTTTGATGTTCAAAGTAACTTCTGTGACTTTTATAGATAGAAAAAAGCCCTTTTATTTTTCTACATCAAGATACTGCCACACAATACAGTCCATAAGAAAAAGTATTTGCTATTAATCTTTGTCTAGTTCCGACTGATGTGTAATTTTTTTACTTTGCAAAAAATCCTATAAGATTTGCTTATAGGATCTGTATTGCTGAGTCTTAAACTATTTTATCTCTTTTGAAAATTTCCTAGTTTGGGAGCCACACACGGAGGTGTCCAGAGCTTAATCTGGGCTCTGCACTCAGGGATCACTGCTTGTAGGATAAGGGGATTATTTAGGGTGCTGGGGATTGAACCCCAATTGGCCTCATGCAAGGCAAATGTCTTAACTACTGTATTATTGTTCCTGCCATAGTCTTAAACTTTTAAGAATTCAGGTATTCATTTATTTTTAGTCATTTTCATTCTAGTGAAATATTAATTTGCATTTTTTAATGGCTGTGATGTGACAATGTTTACATCATCTGCGTTATTTCTTGTCAGTCTATTTGGAATACTATAAGGCATAGAAGGTCATCATAGTTCCTTTGTATATTTGAGAAAACAGGGCTTCTAGTGGTGATCAGGAGGCCTACAAGTCACTCAAACACATAGCAAGTTTCAGCCAACTGGGTCAGCAGTTCAGTGCTAAGGTCCAAAATGTGGTTTTTTTCTCACCCTGTGGTACCAGGGACCACCAGAGCCACATCTGTCAATGCTCTGGGGCCTTTAGCTGTGCACCGGTGAAGCTCATGAGACCATGCTGCCCAGGAGAGAGCCCTAGTTTGGTATATGCAAAGCATTCACCTTAATGCCTGTCCTATGTCCATACTTGAACTTGACAAAAGAGTTGCTCCTGGCTTTTAATTCAGGGATCTCTCCTGGGAGGACCATATGGTGTGCTGAGGTTTGACCCTGAGTTGGCTGCATGCCCTACAAGTGCTATTTTCTGTACTATCTCTCTAGCCCCAGACAGAAGTTTCAGAACAATGCTGGCGTGCCATTTCAGCATTGTTGCCATTTATGAATTGTCCTAGCCAACAGGGAAAGCAGCTCTTTTGACTTGGCTTCTATCAAATAAATTAACTACCCCCATTTTTGTGGTATTCTTTCTATTGATCCACAAAAATGTTTTCTGCTATGATCTTACTTCCTACCTGAGTCAAGATTAGTCAGGCAGACCCTGAGATATAAGGGAGAAAGAAATGCATGCCCAATATTTGGGAGGAAGAACTGAAAATATGAACAGAGATTATAGACAACCATTTCTGCAATTCTCAGAGAAAATATTCTGAGACTCATTGCCAGTGTGTTAACTGTATTTTCCAGTATCACCTCTTTGTTAGTATTAGCATTAAACATGTGCAATCCCATTGTTTTAAACAACAAAACAAAAAGGACCATTACAACAATATCACGTCTCTGAGTCTCAGTTACTACTTTCTCTGGGAAAGCCGGAAAACTGGATATTTTGGATCACCCTGTATTGACTTCACTTGGATGTACTGACAAATGGTTTCTCCTTCATACTGAGAGAAGTCTAATTTGAAGTTTTTCACAGTGTTTCACATGGGCGGTGCAGATTTAAGAGAGGCGTTCTTTACCCTGATTTGTCCAAATTTATTTGAAGATGATCATGATCATTTGAAGATAATCAGGAGAATCTCGTGAGGGCAAGTCTAATACCACTGGGTCCTACCACCCCTTATCATCAGGATAATATCCTTCATCAGTTACCTTTATCCCTAACCCGCATTGATCTCAAGCTTCGGGAAGTTCCTGAGTAGTTTAAGGAAACATTATTTCCAAAGTTTCCAAACCACAAAAATAACCCTCATAATGGAGAACATTTATTTTCATCATTTTGGCCAGAGACAAGACAACTTGAGCAACACTGTGAAAAAGTTTTACATTTAGTGATTCTAACAATGAAAAGTTCTAACAGGC
This sequence comes from Sorex araneus, assembly GCF_027595985.1. Taxonomy (NCBI): domain Eukaryota; kingdom Metazoa; phylum Chordata; class Mammalia; order Eulipotyphla; family Soricidae; genus Sorex; species Sorex araneus. Next base: position 193,579,642 of record NC_073303.1, read on the forward strand.
GACGTGTTATAAGCACTTGTGATCTAAATTAGGAGAAGAGTTTCTCTAAACAATCCAAATTTCAAAATCAGCTAGGACCACATGATCTGGGTCTAATAAGATACAAGGTAATCACTGACTGGAAGAAACAGCTGCTCTTTCCTTAGTGTAGACAGGGCAGTGACAAGAAGAAAAGAACAAATAGCAAATGGACTCACTTTACGTATTTCTTATGAAAGTGTCCTGAAGTTGTTAGGGGGAAAACGGAGGAGATGTTTCTCCTCCGTTCAGAGGCTCTGATACCTTCATTCTAGGTGCCAACAGCACCTAGAATTTGAAGAATTCTTCTTCATGGCAGAGTGCACCAACTTTCTTGGCAACAGTCTCTCTCTGGGAACTACACGAAGCCCTCTTTGAGATCCAAACCTGTGATCAAAGTGATGAAGGCACCTTGACTTGTCTTAGCTTCAGAAGCTAAGAAAATCAGAATGTTGACTACATTAATCATTCCTAAGCACATACTTTAAGGTGAGTGGTACTCTCAGGGAACTTTGTCATTTTAAAAAATGATTTATTTCTGTCCTTGCTATATGCCTGGGGAAAGAAAATCTTTTTGTCTGCTTGGTTGGTGGTTGGGGATCTATACCCATCAGTGCTCAAGGCTTACTCCTAGCTCTGTGCTCAGGAATCACTCCTGACAATGCTTGGGAGACCCAATGGGGTCCCATGGATGGAACTGGGGTCAGCGGTGTGCAAGGCAAATAAATGCCCTAAACTCTGTATTATCTCTCAGGCTCATAGTTAGACTTTGCTATCTAAGTAAGGAAGATATATATCTTGTGGGTTATTAAACAACACATTTGCTTGCTTTCTCAGAATAAATATAGCTGAATATACAGAGCCAGTCGACTCAATAATGGAGAGTTTCCAAGAAGGTGGGAGGATCAACTTTTATACTGAGCAGATTTAGTCTCAGGCACACTTCAATTTATCCTTGGTCTCAGCATCACCTTTTGTAAAATGAATTTAGGGACTCTGGAACTGTAACCTGTGGGGTTGTTCTTTCGAAGGGGCTCCTACCAGTTTGGATCCATTCTGCTTCTTTTATAGTCTCGTCAGGGCTGATACATGATGAGGCTGCCACATCCCGTGTTTGCTCCTGTCTCCTTTACTTCTTCCTGTGTATGTTTTCTCTGCCATGTTTGGTATTTCTGTGAGCAGGAGAGGCACTGATACCTCCATGCAGTTTAGGATGGAGCACCTCATCCTGATTTCATCTCTGGTGACTGGAATAGAACTTGAGCCTATGTGATTAAAAAATCTTTGTGTGTGTGTGTGTGTGTGTGTGTGTGTGTGTGTGTGTGTGTGTGTGTGTGGTGGAAGGAACAGGAATATGTCTCCAAGAGAGGTTGAAAGAGTGGGCAAGCAAGCAAAGAAACAAACATGGAGAAATACGTGTTCAAAGGAGAACAGGGGCTGGAAGGAGCAAACCTGTAACCGTTTTGTAGTGACAGTCCAGGGAAACCCTGAAATGCCGGCTCCATGAGCTCTTTTTCACTCCACAGTGCAGCCTTGCTGATGCCTCAGCCTTCCACACCCTGGCAATCTGCTATGCGCAAGAGGAAATCTTTGGGTATAGCCTGGTGATTGGTGGTCCAATCTGGTGCTTGCGTACTTTTGCACAAAATCAGGCCACTTCCAGGTTCATTCCTTTCAGTAAGCACTTGACTTTTCCAATTAATTCCCCTTTTAATTCCACCAAAGAGAACTGCCACGGGAGACTCTCGTTCCCTTATTTCCCTACCAGGAACATAGGCACAACTCGGATGAGCATATGTGTACATGGCAGTGGCTATCAACTCTTTATTTGTTGCTAAATCGGGCTAGCATATGTTGTGCCAATTAGAGGAAATAGGGATTAAAATTAATTCTTGATAGGACCAGCTAGAGAGCCAGTTCTGCTATTTCTTTGCTGAGAAATCCCTAGTTTCCGTCTTCTCTTTAGAGCTGGAGAAGATAGCACTGGGTCCTAATCACAGCTTAATAAGCCACCGTCATTTGCCTGGACACGAAAGAAGCACTCTTAGCATGACATTTATTTTCACCCAAACACCAATTTTCTTTCTGGCTTCATTTTTAGAAAGAAGTTTTTAACAATTCTTCCCATGGATGAATGTTACAAGTGGATTTCAATTATCGAAAACTGTGGCCCAGAAAGGCACGATTTTCCCCTAATAAGTTGCACAATATTATTGTAGCAGAACCCTTTTTGCAGGAACATTTGGCTTTATTATCCTCTTGATCTCAATGGACTTTCAATTTTTCAGTACAGAATGAGCTGGCAACTTTCATGTAGGGAAGTTGGGGATTGTTTGCTCTCATGGGCCTGTGCTAGCGAAGTGTTTGACCTTGAAACCATGGCATGTACAGGAGCTTTTCTTATTTACTTACCTCCCCTAATTCATAAGAACAAAGTACTCTATTGAGACGGAGAGCCATTAAATTCTACAAGTCATGGGTCACATATCCTGAGCACAAAGGATGCAAGTAAAAGGCAAAGTAAAATAAAAGGAAGAAGAAGAGGGGGAAAGGGGGAAGAAAGAAAACTCATTTCAAAGTCTTTCCCTTCTTATTGAGAAGGTCACCATTTCTTAGGGGAGAAAATATACCCAGAGAAAAAGAAAAAAAAGGAGAGGGTACTTCAGAACATGCTAGAGTACAAATTCAGGGGAAAGAGGTCTATGCCTGTGTGATACCAGTCAATGACAGGGAAGGGGTTACTTAAATGATGAGAGAAGGTGGGAGTGGGGGGACCCCTTTTATACACGACATCTCAAGAAATTCACTTTGATACACAGACTACTCTAGGACTTATTAGGAGAACTTAAAAAATAATGTACATGACACACTTTGTTCTAAGAAAGCAATACAACTCCAGCATATTGATTGCAGATTTCTCTGGTGAATTTGTCTGTGTGTGTGTGTGTGTGTGCTGTGTACACATGAGATGTGTGTTGTGTCTACCTTATAAATTTGCATATTATTTACCCCCCACCCCTCAAAATAAAAATACCACCTCGAAGGATGGAATATACCCTTAGGTAAAATAGTTTAGATATTAGAAAGCAAAACTGAGTATGTGTACCCAGGAAAGAACTGAATAGCAGGAAAGAATGGAATAGGTGACAAATACTTGCTGGCTACAAATATGCCCCAGGCAAGCACAGAATAAGGTTGTTTAGGGTCGGTCACCTATAGGGACAACATGAGGAAAATAGAATAGGAAATTGTCACGTCTTTATACTTTTAAGGGAACCTGCTTATTAGCTATGTGAAATACCCCAGCCTCTGATTTTCATGTACCTATTATATATTGATGTACTCTGTCAACTAGAATAATGGATCATATGTTGGGAAGGCAATTTGCATTGAATAAATGGCCAGTCTGTAAGCTCAAGGAGGGTGGCCCCAGTGACCTAGTAGTCTAAAGCTTGTATGGTCCACCTGTGTGCTTGTCTCCTGATGCGTTTGTTTCTCTAAAACCGATTTCTGTGCCATAAAGGCTGAAGGTGACAATGCGATTGGCATTAGACAAACTGTCTTCTTTTATTCATTCAAATGGAAAGAAAGATTGGCTCAGGATATGTGCTAATAACAATTTAGCAATACAAATAAGTGGTCTCATAGTATGCGTTTTGTTCACTAATGATTAAATGGACTTTGATTAAAACAAACAAGGAAATCCTTCATTTGCATCACACAAATTGGTAAAAGGTAATTACGTGGACAATTTTATAGAGGGACAATCCATCAGATACGTGGCTTGTTTGGCTTTTTGTCAAGAAAAGGCCTTAATGCAAAGTCTTAGAGGCAAACATGAAGGCTAGAACAAAAAGCCTAGGCTGGAATCCACACTGACCCAACACAATGAATCAGCTTAGTAAAGAAAGGCCCTTGGTAAAGACAGACTTCCTACTACTGTTAGGAACTTGTTCCTACAAGGTCAACATCATTTTGCCTAGTCCCACTGAGCTTCAGGGCAAGACATAAAGTGGGAATAAAATAATTTTAAAAAAATCAATTTGGTCTTAAATACAAAAGCACATTTCTTAAAACAATGACAACAACAGCATGTAACCTACAAAGCATATGTTATAAAAGAAAGTGTCCCATTATAAACATCTAAACAAATCTCTATAATAAACAAATCTCTAAAAATAATTCCTTTGCTTTACAAAAAAAAAAAAGAAAGAAAAAGATGGAAAATCTTTGCTTTTTGTTTACTGGAGTGTGGCAATTTTTGATGAATGTTCTGAACCATTGGGGAGCATTCTATGTGCCTCAAAAGGGGTAATGGTGTGTGTGATTGGATAATAGTTTTAATCTGTACACTTGTGCATAGACACATAGATACTCTATCATAGGTACATTGAGCAAAATTCATCTGGATTTGGAAATATGAAAATCAAGGTGAACGAGAAACTAGGATTGGGATCATTTTGGAAGAGGAAATCCTTTGCAGTGTAGGTAAGTGTAGGATAACATAGACTCAAGTAGTTTAGGTTTATTGGCACTCCCCATCACAGTGCTCCTATTCCTCTGTGTTTATTTGTAGCTTCTTTCTTAGTGTTCTGTTAACTTATAAATATTGTTTTTCTTTTCTCCTTGAGTCCTTAGTATAGTTTATTCAGAGCCATGTCCTTTTTGTATGAACACAAAAAGACTTAGCAAATGCTACGTTTTTGTAACCTGGGAGTCATTTGACTCTACATGATATTTTCCTCCTGGGCATCTGTTCTCTCAACCTAAGCCTCAGCTGCCCTTACTTCCTAGCACCCCCAAAGGCAGGGTCCCGACGAGGGATGGGACGGACCCAGGGCAAGCGGTGAGTTGTTTTCTTCCCTGGCATCGAGATGGGCCTGGCCAAAGTGCCTAATGTTTAACTATAAGTTAAGAGCTTGGTCATGGACAAATGCTGTCATGATCCAAATAGTAATAACTAAATTTGAACCCTGCTAGGGTTAGGAATGATTAATCTGGCCTGAGTGCTGTAGTCTGAACATCTGTGGCAAGATGTTCCCAGGAGAGCTGCCTTGCAAGCCTCAATGAAGCTCTTGGTATGTCCATACAAAAATAACTAGTATTAAGATGTGAATAAGTTCTTGGACTAAGGAAAAGAGAAAAACCTTAAGAGGTATTTTTACCTGCTGGCAGTCAGGAAGGAAGGGCTTTGGAATGCCCAGCCCTCAGGAAGGGCTTTCTTATGTTGATTTTCCTACCTGGCTGTGTGTAGCCCAGGGGCAAAGGCCAGAGAGAAAAAAAGGGAGGAGAGACAAGTAGTGGGAGAGACTAGTGAAGAGGAGAATCCAGAGTGAAGGTAGATCCAGAGAGAGGATGGAGCTAGGAGTGCAGGAGATGATAAAGATGGAAGATTGAATAAACGGTAACTAATCAGCAACCAGCTTGGTCCTCGTTCTTCCTTCGCCTGTCCTTGGCCAACGGCCATCCTGATCCAGCCCATACACAGCAGTTCCAGAGCACCCAACACGGGTGGTGAGACAGCCACCCGGAGAGCCCGCGAGTGCACACGCCCTTCGGTGTGCCTTAGTTTTTTACAGGTAAGGAAAGTCATAATTATAGTTTCACAATGCAGGTGAGTACTAGGTCAGAATATGGCTTTTGGTTGCATGATGTTTCCATGTGAAAATCTGTCTGTGTGTCACAAAATATTTGGAAAGCTCTCACCTATCCAGTGAGATATGCAGGCAGATTAGAGCTCCAGTGATTAAAATTGGTTGGGGGGGAAGAGAGAAAAACAGAGATAGCAACAGAGAGAGAGAGAGAGAGAGAGAGAGAGAGAGAGAGAGAGAGAGAGAGAGAGAGAGAGAGAGAGAGAACAGAAAAGCAGAAAAGCATCTGCTATATGGGAGGGAAACGGGACACTGGTGCTGGGAAATGTACACTGGTGGAGGGATGTGAGTTGGAACACCATATGACTGAAACATAATTTTCACAGTTTTGTAAGGGTCTATCTCGCAGTGATTCAATAGAGAATTTTTTTTTAATTTGCTCATCAACATTACTCCATACTAGTGAATTTAAACATAGACATGCAAAACAATGGATAAGTCCAAAAGAACTCATGTGTGACTTGATAATGTACCTGGAGTTCATCAGGTATATGCATGATATCTATTGAAAGACCTTGGATTCCAAGCTAAGAGAACATAAATGTGTGGGGAAAATAGATCCAAGTAGTCATGGGTTCAAATCCTAATTTGAACCTTTTGGTCCACTCTTACAATTATCTCTGGTCACAGAATCAGCATTTTCTCTGTGACATCATTTTATTTCCTATCTTGTAGAGTTTCCATAGGGAGTGAACACAAATGAAGATGTCTAAGGTAGTGTGAGTGATGGTTAGCTTGATAGGTCAGCTGGGCTTTGATGTCAGTACCTAGATGAAGGCTTTAACTTTAAATTTCTCTCTCTTTCTTTCTCTCTCTCTCTCTCTCTCCATGCATCATGTATAATCTGTACTTGCCACATTATCTCTCAAGAAACCATGAGTGATATAAGCAGGAAACTAAAAACTGCTACTCAATGGTATTCAAAACGTCAAGGTGTTGCATGCAAAAAGATGAGGGAGGCGGGTAATGTGCATTTTTAGCAAAAACTGCATCTGAAAACGGAACCAGCCTGAAGGCATGGAGGCCTTTGACATCAAGGACCCATCTAAAGAGCGTGGCAAGGCAGTCTGGGATACTGAGATGCAGAATTCCAGGCTCTGGCAGACTTCCTGAGAGGAGAGGTGGCTGGACCCCCTGGGAGAAGACGCTGTCCAGCATTGCAACAAAGGCCAGGTGAAAAATATCAAAAGAAATCCACTGCAAACTCCCTTGGCAACCATCCTAGCAACAAACCGGAGCGTGGGGGTTGGCAGTTTGGGAAGAATGTATATAAATTAAACTTGGGAGAGCAGAAGCACATATGTCCTGACAGAGCACACGTGTTGCTGCCAGGTACATGCTGCCAGGTACATTCTGTCCACTCCTCCCTACTTGAGACATGTACAGCCCGTGTCCAGTCTGGAGAATCCCATATGAGCATGTACTTTACTTTACCTCTCCCTCTTCCCTTCCCTTATTTCCCCAATAAACATGGTATACTTCACTGTTTGCCTGCTCCTTATTTGCTTTTTTACCTAAAGATAGTTTTCTGCCAGGGGAAGGTGATGGACCAGAAAGGTCTGGGAAAGATCTAGAACTGATTTTGTTTTTTCCTGGAAAGAGCAGTTCTTCACTTCAGCCTGAATCCATGGCTCCTTGAGAAATCGGGTGGAGGGGATCAGCTCCCATGCCGCATAGAACAAGTGAACATCAAATGCAGCTTGGCAGCTGCCATGTGGGGCTGGCAAGCCATCAAGTCCATGTTCATCATAGACTTTACCTTAACTTCCTCAGGTGTTTCCCAGGGCGACAGAGGTGGATGGAGAGACAGCAGCAGATTTCTTTCTTGATATTGCTGCCTCTCTCCTCCCCACTTTACATAAATCATCTGGAAATCTCCACTGGCAACAAAGATATAGGTATGTATTTGCATAAGTCCAGTGATAGATAAAAATGAATATATGCTGTTTTTAACCTACTGGATTAGATCGGAAGAGATGAGAGGATGGATTTATCAATTTAAAAGCCAGTACAGTCAACGTGCGGGTCTTATGCTCAGCCTTGTCTTAAAGAGTCAGGCCCAAAGCAGGTTGAGTTCCCTGGCCAAGAAGAAGGGAAGAACTAAAGGAGTAAGATTTCAGCATCAACATAAACCTTTAAGACCAAACTATAGGTATTTACTTAATCATGATAAGAAGTGAGTACCACAATCATTCTCCTTGTGCTCAGTAGAGGATTTGAGCTTAAATGACTTGTCCTAATACTCGATAATCTCATGCATCTATCGTACATATAGAAATGAAACAAGGGCATAGACATTATCACAATGACATGGCTTTGGATTAAAAATCTCAAGATTACCAAGCAGTACAAGGACGGTGGGGTGTAGGGAAGGAGATGGAATGAAGCTCTGACTAGAGGTGGTATAGGACAGTGGTGGTGGGTGTCTTTGGTACTTTGGCAGGGGTGAGGGCCGTGGTGCAATAACATTGTACACAAATAGCATAAATGTTAACATGATTTAACATTGTACACGAATAGCATAAATGTTAACATGATTTAACCACATTGGCTAAACTATAAAATGAATAAATGAATAAATTGCTTCTCCTGGAATTTAGTTGAGGCATAATAGCCCTACAATAATAGGGGGAAAAAAGAGTGATGTGGGACCAGAGTAGAACAGAGATTGTGCTCTCACTGTCTTCTTGTCTGGGGACATGGGAGATAGGCCAATCACCATGAAAGAAGAGTGTAAACCCCTGAAGAAGGAGAATCCTCAGCAGACTCTTGTCACGGAAGGGGAGTTCTCGAGGAGAAAATTAAATGATAAAGGATACTAAGGGTGAAGAATCCTAAATACAAGCAAAATAGCAACATTCCCCATAGGATCTCTGATTTAGTCATGTCTGGGTCTTTAGAATTTAGTTCAGTATCTAGAAAGCAGTCACTGTCACTGTCATTCCATTGCTTATTGATTTGTTCCAGCGGGCACCTGTAAGTCTCTCATCGAGAGACTTATTGTTACTATTTTTGGCATATCCACTATGCACGCGTAGCTTGCCAGGCTCTGCTGCACTGGCTCGGTACTCTCGGTAGCTTGCCAGGCTCTCGGAGAGGGGCGGAGGAATCGAACTCGGGTTGGCCTCGTGAAAGGCGAATGCCCAACTGCTCTGCTATTGCTCCAGCCTAGTAGATACACAAAATATATGCCATGCATTGACTATAAAAATTAGAACATTTCAGGGCCTGGAGTGATAGCACAGCGGGTAGAGCATTTGCCTTTCACGCTCCCTACCCGGGTTTGATTCCCAGCATCCTGTATGGTCCCCCAAGCATCGCTAAGAGTAATTCCTGAGTGTAGAGCCAGGAGTAACCCCTGTGTATCGCTGGGTGTGACCCAAAAAGCAAAAAAAAGGAAAAAAAATAGAGCACTTCTTATCTTTTTCTTTTCAGAGGTGGGTGAATAGGTGAATTTGGGTCATACCTGGTGGTGCTCAGGGCTTGTTCCTGGCTCTGTGTTCTGTGCTTAGGGATCACTCCTGAAAATACTCAAGATATCATATGTAGTGCTGGGGATAGAGTCTGAATTAATTGCATCAAGGAAAAAGCCTAACTCTCTATAATATATCAGGTTCAGGATAGAAAATTTCAGAAAACATTTGTTGCAGTAAGGTTTGGTTAGACAGTCTGAGGCATTGAGATATGCACGCGAAAGAAATACTTTATGGAGGATCACAGACTGTCTGGTAGTGTTGTGTTGTGCCCCAGAGAAGCCTGTTCAGCCCTTTTATTAACTAGCTTAATGTTCTAACCATTGATATTCAGCCATATAGGCAGAATATCCAAATTAACTCAGT